>NW_020956369.1:14543-49555 GCF_003031625.1 Empidonax traillii | reverse complement strand
TGTCCATGCTCCTTCCATGGTGATCCATGGCAAGTACAAACTCATGAAACTTGTGATTTGTGCTGAGCTCTGAGGACAGGTTAAATAAGCCAAAGGTCGTTGTGACTCATTAAACTTAAATTTAAAAACCGAATTAAATTCATTCTGCATGTCAATAGGATTGCCTGGCCTGTGATAATTGCACACTTATGCTCATGGATCACATAATTAACTTGCAATTTTGAAAAAACAGATTAGACCAGTCAGACAGCCCAAAAGAGGGATTCCTGTGGCACACAGCATTATGCACAATTACTGCCCATTAACACGATCTTAATTATTAATCTTGTGTACTTGCATAGTACTTTTCATCCATAAGCACTTTGAAAGCTGTGTACAAAGAAATCCAAAGAAATGCCGAAAGTTCTGGAATCCTGAGGCAAGAGTTCCCTGTCCTGGGAAGAACTCAGAAGGTGGGGATAAGAGTCCTCAGCCACTTGCACCAAGACAGGCCCTGACACAGAGGGAAAGCACCACAGGACTTTGGAAGGTCTTGCAGAAGCAAGAAGGAAAAGGAAGTTCTTTCTTTAACATTAAGAAAGCTGAAACTTTCGCCTTTGTCTTACTTGGAACAATGTAATATTGAGATGTGAAACACTTACAAGTGTTTTCACACAGAAGGACAGACACTTCATTTCATGCCTGACTTCTACTTGAGAACACAGAAATTTGTGAATCAACTGGATTAGTTGCAGACCTTTTCCAGTTTTTGCCACGTCACTTCCACGCTGCCCCCTTTATGCTGGGAACAGCTTTACTTTCCTTGTCTGAACAGCTTATCTGTGCTGTTCTCCCATCTTCTGCTCATTCAGATCCTTCCTCACAAAGGCTTGAGCAACACTAAAAACAACAGGCAAGATACATGTGGCTCACTATCTAATTACGAATAAGATCTCTCTCACTTACCCAGATGATAAATTCTGCAGAACAAGTTTTGTTCCTTTCTGGGTTTTTTTTTTACTGTCATGGGCCAAGTAGTTTGTCATCTTCTAATATATGTGTTTTTAGGCTTATGTAACATCTAAAATACACGTATCTATTTGGTATTCAGAAAACATCAGCTATTAGTCAATTAAATCAAGCACTCCACTTGACAGGAACTCTCCCAGTCATTTACCAAACACATCATTCAGCCTCTCCATTGCAATAACTTCTTTAAAATACCACCATAGATACCACAAAAATACAACAGTTCTAGTTTTAATATAGGGATATATCACACCCAGAAAACAGGTCCTGCTGGAGCACATCTTGTGCAGAGATGGATCAGTGACTCAGGGACGTTACACTCTGCTGGCACTCACCTCCTTCCAGGAGGTCAGCAGGAAAACTTCTGCCCAAAACAGCTCCCCCTTTCGTGCCACAGCCATGACATTGTAGTATAATCAGACAATAGCAAAAATAAACACATATGCATAAATAAATATTGTCCATGCTGTCTCCTCACTCTTGTTTACATTTTAATGAACTCTCCCAGTAATAACAGTTTCCTCCATTTCCACAAAGCCAGCACTCCATAAATATTGAGTTGTACTATTATCTGCTGATGTACCAGTTTTCTATAAACAGAGAAAATCCAAACTTATCACTAGGCCTAGCTGTTGAAAAAGGTTAGTATAACTAAATAACAAAACAGGAATGTTGTTTACTTGTTAATGCTCTACTAATGAAAAAAAGCTGTTACGGCTTTGATTAATCTCGACCATACTGGACAATTCTGGCATAACTTTCCTTGAGGAGTGACTATTGATTTCCTTTTCATTCTACACTTTGATACCACATATCTGGAATCTAGCCCAGGTTTCATAACTGCTACTATCTCCACATTAACAGCCTGTGCAAGATTAGAAATAGCTTTTGAAGATACATGAGAGGGTGAGGCAATCCAAGAATTTTCTCCGTTTCCACAGGTTGAGCTTTTACATCTGTCTCTGCAACAGCTTTTAAGGAATTAAAGGTGTTTGTAGGCATGACCAAATTCATCAGTTGCAACTAATGAATTATACCACTGTTTAATCTTTTAGCACTGCATTGTTTTTTCTCTTTTCTCCCCTGTCTGTATTTGCAATATCTGCTGCAGACACAGTAATTACCAGATCCTATGGGATGGTGACTGCTTTATCAGCACAAGCCTGGGGGAGCTACACAGTCTCATAAATGGTAGGGAGCAAAACCAGGGGTCTCAAGTAGATGCCAGTAAAAATCTTTGCATCACCTCCATCTTATGTTCTCCCTGATGACAGTCTGTGTACAAATCTGTATTCTAGGTGGATCTCCCCTACTGATCATTACACACACAAGGCACAGGCAGAGCTTGTCCAAGATCTATAGGTTAGTATGCAGTAGCTTTCACCTATGAAGATCAGTGTATTCAAAAGAGGCCACAGGAATTTGGAAACAATAAGAAAAAAATACCCTTTTAAAGAAATATTTTGAAATATTCAGTGTAGTTCATTTATTGCTTGGCACGTGTGAGACACAACAATGTGCTCTGGCCATTTCTAGGAACATGGAGCACAATAAGTGACATGGTATCATTAATACCTCGGACAAGTCTTCTTTGAGAGCTGGGATATTCCTTTTTTCCATTTTACTTCCTCAAGTCACAGAATAGCTGCTCTAAAAATCCTGTGTCTGGAAGCCATAAAAGGCCCAGCCGTGCAGTGCTGGGTTACCAACCAAGGGACTGCAGTAAATTAGGAGTTCATCAGTTTGCAACAACAAAGATTAGGACCTGGCCCACGGAATGATTATGGAGCAATGACACAATGCCAAAATTAAAGAGGGAACTGTGCTTCCAGAATGGATCAGAAAAGGCTCTTTCAGCAGTTAGGCAAATATTAGTGCCATGTAAATAAACTCTTAAGTTTCCAGTCTCCCAAGCAAACTGGCAATACTAATTTATCAATTTCCGTCAACTATCAGCAACTGGCACAGGCAAAGGTAATGAGATGGCCATTCTTACAGATATCTAGTTTATGAATCCCTTTTTTATAAAAATAATACTCTTAAAATTGCTCTTTTTAAGTCTAAATAGATGTAGAAGTCAAATTACTCAAGTAAGTAATAGTAATAATAAATTGCTTAAGATAAAAAAGGCTGTGTAAATTTTTTTACACCCATTGTTGTTGCAGTCTGCCAAACACTCACTACCACAAAGAAATTTCTTCTATCTAGATTTCTGTTAGGAAAAAAAAAAAAATTAGAAAATTAAGCTGTTATTGAAAAGCAAGACTTACTGTTACACAGCATCTGTAATTATTATTTTGCAATTGTCACGAACTCCAGAAGGACAAGACGTGTGACTGTGACTGTTAGACACAGAAGAGAAAGCCTGGTGAGTGGCAGGCTGAAGGAGATCTGAACAGGGCTCTGCTGTTGTACAGTGAGCAATCATCAGCTTGAGAAGCAAGAAGAGGCTACTGGTACCCTGTGCTAGAGCTCTCTGCTCAGATGTGAGTTCAGGGGGAATTCAGAAACCATAATGCTCAGGGAGATAGTGCAGACAATGTGAAAGAACTAAAGCTGCCTCCAAACTGCAGAAAATCAAGTATTAGGTGAGGAATCTTCAGATCTGTAAAAGGTTTCTGCTTGGACAAGTATGGAGCAGAGTTGCAGTTCACTGTTAGCGCTCTCTAATACAGAGTGGGAGGGGCACGGAGTGATCTGCAGGCACTGGAGCTCTTTTGGGACAATTTAAAGAAGTTTCTTTCTGAAAAGAGGAGAAACAACAACAAGAGGTCCTTTCCAGACCCCTTTTCCCCCCCTCTGTGTATTAATGATCTTAGACAGTGCACACAAGTTTTCTACTTTTTATGTTCAAACAGCAGAAATAAGTGAGGAAGGGCCCACTCTCAGCTTCCAGTGACACTGGGCAAAACAAGTAGCAGTATTTGCCTCATAGCCCTGAAAACACCAAGCCACACTCTGGATTTGGTTTCTGCCAGAGCTCATTTCAGAAAAGCTATAACCCTAATGGGAGCATGGACTGGGCTTTCCTCACTGTAATCCAGTTTCCTGAAAAGCTAAAAAAAACCATGCTGAACTGAGCTACTGAGATGCTCTCTGGTGTGGAGATCAAAGGTCGTGGGACAGGACCATATTTCAATGAGTGTGCTCCCTGTCAGCAACGAGATCCAACCTCTGTGCACACAGGAGATCATTGCACCCTCGATGAGCGGCTGCATTCACGTGGGGACCCACTGGAAAACCCCAAACATTTGGTTCTTATATTTTAACTGGGTATTCCAGTAAGCACTACAGACAAACACTTAAAAGGGCACAAAGGAAGCAGCAGTTTTAGACAGGCAAAATACATGCCATGCATTTTTAACAGCGCAGGTGATTAACCAAGTCATTAGGGATGTGGTACTGAACTCTTTACATCAGGGTCAGATGCTTCAGCACCTAACTAAGAGGATACTGGTTTCCTGCAGGTATTGCTGGATGAAAGTCTTGGCCTTTGCCATACAGGTCAAAGCATTCCCTTCCAGCCCAAAGAATGTGATTAATAAGGGCAGTAACACAGCCGGTAAAGGATGGAACAAAGGCGGCCACAGGCAAGAGCAACAATTAATAAATAATAGTTTGCAACACTCTAATATAGCCCTTCACATGTCCAATGCGATAACTAATTAATCATAGCAACAACTTTGTACTCCGTGCTGCCTTTCATCCAGCACCTCAAAGTGCTTCACAAATGTTAATTAATACGTAGGCTGTACTTTGAGGGAAGATGTTGTGGCATTGGCCCCAGCCAATGTTAATTTGTTCTTCAACAGCATGGCTTGTGAAATCTGGTCGGCTTTCCCAATGGAACATAAAATGTGCAAATCTTCCTGGCACAAATCTGAAGATGTGCTTCTCCCTTCCAATATAAGCCATTCCATTGTATTGCTGACAATATGGCATTCTCCATCCCTTCACGCTGTATTCCAGGATAACTCCCATAACACAGCATGGTTTAAATGTAAGAGGAGATTAACTTTTCACAAGAAAATTGGATAACTGGTATTTTAGTCCGAACATCTGGCACGTTTTTAGCTAAACTGTTTCTTTAAAAAGCTACTTTATTTTTTTTTTCCTGTGCATTCACACACTACAAGTGTTTGACTAACTTTTAGCTCAACAGCTGAGATGAAAGTTAATTTTTTTGCTACAGTGACCAGACTGGGGCTCCCCAACATGAGTGGAAGTCTGCATAATTCACAGTTATTCTAATTCCTCTATTTAGCACTGTAAGTTTACATGACATTTTGTATACATTCAACCGTTTTCTGCTCATACAATCCATCTCCTGGCTTCAAAGGGGTGTGTGCTTGAATAAGACAAGCAGGATTTATCCAACAGCCCCTTTAAAAATCATAATAAATTGTTCTCTAAATTCTTTGAGTGTTCACATTGTGCACACATCCCCAACCACAGAGCTGCTGAAGCAGAACTTTTGAGCAGAGCTGGAAAAGGCCAGCTAGTCCCCCTCTGTCACACAGGTTAATAAGTAGAAAACGGTTAATAGCTGGAAAGCTTTAACCAACTGTCACAATTTCTTTTTTCTTGTCCTCTTAAAATCTCATAATAGCATATCCAGACAACCTTAAATTTACACTGTTAGAAAGCCCTATTTAACCTCCAGAAAAATAAACTAAGGATACCTTATGTCGTTCAGAGTTCGTATCAAAAACATCTTTGCAAACGTAAATAAACACACACATTTAATTTGTTGGAAGGAAACGCTAAGAAGAACAATACCAAACTAATCTAATCATTAAAACATCAACATCATAGAAAGGGCTGCCTAATATTCTGCATTTAAACATTTACCATTTATTTTGGGAACCAGTGCCCATCTCTATGCCCTGTAAAAATACCAGCAATGCAGGACAGAACAAGCAGTTGCTAACTTTTGAAAAGAGTGCACAGCAGAGCCAAGTTTCACCTTAAGAGCTGAAGAAGAGAAGGAAGAAGAATAAAAAAAAAAAAAAAAAAAAAGAAAAAAAAAAAAAAAAAAAAAAAAAAAAAAAAGGGGTGTGAGAGAGCAGAGTACAAGAGCTATCATTGAACAGGTGTCTGCATAATAACAACATGACTAGAACTAACAAGCTTAATTTCAGCGAGCTTTGAAGTCAGATGCAGGCTATTAAGAAAAACAGTGGGTTAGCATTCCTGGGAGCAGATTTACTAATAGTGTTACACAAATAAGAAGTAATCTCTTTTACATCTTGAATGGTCATAACCAGCAAGGGCTTAGAGCTTTCTTTTATCAATAAAGTGATTAAGACAAGCCCAATCTGATGTAATCTCAAGAGAGTACTCAACATAAACTGACACACTTTGTGTATGACTCTGTCTGGGTACCAATTGCTCACAAATTGTGCAAAGCATCTACCTGGGGTACATTTTCGCTGAGTGGTTTAGAACTTACAAATGCAGATCATATAAACTGGAAAAAAATGGAAATCTCTCTCTACTGACCAGTACCATGTTTCAATAAATCAGAATTATTCAAGGGGTACAATCAATACTAAGGAACAGGAAAGAGTCAAACTTTGGGATCAGGAAGCAAGCAGCCTTCTGCTGCTCTTTAGTCAAAATATATTTCAATTTCTCATTATTTCTCTTATCCAGGATGTCCCAGTGGTGCAGAGAGCCTTTTGATACTGTTCTTGTTTGGGAGTTCACGTGTGATTTTTAATAAAAGTAAGAGCAAGCCTTTTCTCTTTGAGATAACAAGAACTTATGAATGAATGCAACTTCCATTTAAACACATTTGAGTGTGTTTATACAGTATTTGAATTCTTAAGAGCACACAAAGGGCAGCCTCCTGACTTCAGCAAAACGCTGCCTTTACTTCATTGAATCCAATATTTTCTTCCATGATTACATCATTTAAATCCTTTTAGACTAAACATAAAGACTGTACTGTCCAAAACTTAGCATTTATGGCATAGCTGGAAATAGTAGATGTCTCTATTAAAACAACCTATCCTTCCATACATCTTTCAGCTCACCAGAAACTCTGAAAGTTAACGAAGAACCATGATTACATCAGTTTATGACACACTGCATTTCTGGTTAGAATTTTTTCTTTTAAACCCATGCTAGATACCCATTGTCAAGGTCAGGGATATTAAAAGTGATTTGTTAGATGTAAAATACTGTTTATTATAGTCTAAAGAGCAAGCCAGCTTGAAATAATAAATTAGTGCCAGATGAAAAACTGCCAGAATTCTCTATTATCCATGCGTTTCCCTGGAAAGCATCCCAGATTTTTTTTCTTGATAGGCTCTTTTACTAAAGACTCTCTGACTTATGGAGTGTGAGCAAAAGTTATAGCTTATAAAAGGGTCAGTGAGGAGCATTAAGGAGCTCTGAAAACAACAACAACAAACAAAACTCATGTATAAACTGAGCTGTGCTTACAGCTAAATGGTACAAACTGATGAACTGCAACAAATGCGAAGAAAAACTTATGGAGTTCTCTCACATAATTGCACCGGGTCAGATACTTGTAGCATCATCAGAAATCTGAAATCTGCACGAAGGGAAAAACCTGAACTATTCTCCTCTTCCCCACTGTTCTGCTCCTCGTGGTTTTACAGACAAGATGCATCTCAAATATATGAGAACCATGCTTGAGTTGTGCATTTCATTCTTAACAGGAACTGAAGTGATTTGGGAAGAACATACTTTGATACCATGACAGAAGAAAGCACTGCTGACACCAGCAGGAAGGCTGGACTGCAACGAAAGGCTGTTGTCACCAGGCGCACTGCAAACTGTTATCTGTTGATATTCTCCAATGGAAAATAAAATATTTCAAATTCATATCTTTTTTTTTTTTTTGTAACTTTGAGAACAGGGAGAAGTGGAAAAGTCAGCCCTTCTCTCTCTCTCATGCGTGATTATTAATTTCACTACTATATGCTGAGAAAGCAGGGTGGGACCATCGGTCACTGCAAGGGAGCCTTAGCAGCAGGGGCATAAGGAAATGCTTAAAGCCAAGCAGCTGGCTGTGCCTGGGAACCTGGAGAAAGGGATGACTAGGAGTTTTCACTGCACATACTGCAAATGTCATATAGTTCCAGGTCTGCTGGCTCGCTGCATCCCCACAAATTAGCCAAAAAGTGCCATCAGAAGCAGTCTGCCAGCAATAAAGCAACAGAGAGGCCCCCACCGGAACGGCCAATGCTGAAAATAAAAGTCATGTTATAAATGTTTACATGATGTAAGTTTGGAGCGAGGAGTCCAATAATTCTCACTGGCTCTTCTCTCTCACTTCCGTTCTTGGCAGATGGATAACAAGTTCAGCCAAGCAACTCACTTAAAATGTACTGACATGAATCCCCATAGTGTAAATAACATATCTTACCTATGAAGGGTGATTATGTTCCTTTTATTCTTGAAAATAATGCCTTCCTAGCCTTTTCATGAAAATCTATTGTTTGCATTCTTCATCCAGTTTATAGCCTATAATCACAAGACTGAGTACTGCTGTTAATAACTAGAAGTTTGACATGGGCCCAAATCTAAACCATGGAGCTGACACCCCAGAGCAGAGAAGAAGTTTGAATCTGAACATTGCATCTCCAGTCTGGCTCTATGGGAAATGAATTCACAAAGCAATAATAATATCATAAACAGCACTTAACGTGTTAGGGCTGATCCTGCCAACCCGTACTCCTCCAGCACAAAAACTCTTGGCAGGTCTCACACACTGCTAAAGCCTCACTGAAACTCTCTAAATGGACCTTATGTGGGATTTTAGAATCACACCATTGTCAAAGGGTGACATTAGCCCTTCTTGCCTATACCATTGTAATCAGTCATCGTGCTGGTGTAAGCAATGCAAGTAGGTCAGCCCATACATCACCTCTGCAAGAACACCAGCCATCTGATTTCTGTCATCCTCCCTTTGGGATTTTAGCACTAGGGCAGATAAATCTCACGAGCACAGAAGGCATGAAACACATTTGGGTCACCTTCTGCAACACAACAACTGCTGTTGTCTGCTCTGCAGAATCAGATCCCTTTTGTTGATGCTTTTTGCAGCTGACAGTCCAGTCCAGCCTGGCTGCACGTCTGTCAGGGCCTGGCCTGGAGGGTATCCTACAAACCGAGAGGGAAGCCAGCAAAGGCAAGTGCTGTGTTACTGGAGGAGCTGCAGACACGCTGAACATGTTGGAACAGTACAGCTCTGCTAGCTGAGATCTGTCCCCTGTCCTCACACTATTGGCACTGGCTGCAGTTTCATTCTCCAGCTGGCTAGATGTGCATCTTCCACAACAGACCAGCATTATCCTCCTGAACACACATGCTTCTTGCCTTCAGACTTTCCCTGCTGAGATTTTCTTTTCTCCTAACACATCCACAGAAATTCAGGGTTTGCCTCTATCTTAATGCATTTTCTGAACATGAGTTCCTGGAGCAATTCTTTACCTTTCACTCTTCTACAATCTACAATGAAAGCATTAAGAGTGAGAGCACAATGTGGGCAAAATTTCCAGACAGTGAAGAATGCTTTCTGTGCACAGAATGAACCAGCATATGCAAATACTGCATATGGATAAGATTACTTGCAGGGACAGGTACCATTAAGGTACTTGCATAGACAAGCATACGAAGAATAGACACAGTATCCAATTCATTCTCTGTCACACAATGTTTGCACAAGAAATTCAGAGGTGTATCTTCTTTAATTTATTTATTTATTGTATTTCTTATTAAACTACTGAATTTTTAAAGTGTTTCTTCAGTCTAATGTGAAACTGAACTTCCAGGGATTTGTTGTGAGGAAAATGAGTATTTAAGACTGCAGAAACTGCCTTAACAGCACTTAGTTATTATTGCTGTTCAATCTAGGCAAGTATCAAAAGCTTAAAACAACAATAAAAACCCCAAATCTAAACACTGAGACACTTTTCAAGTTGAAGGATGCCAAAAAGTAGTACTCAAGTGCAGCTGCCCTAGGAAACTTAGTTCAAGACTAGTCAGAAATGAGTTGGTGTGGATTCTTTTCAGTGCAGCAAAGGAAAATCAGCAGTACAGGCTGAGATCAACAGGGGTCCAGCAGCATGGTTTTCAAAGGACACTTGTCTCCATTGGTTCTGCACTGGAACTTCAACAGGTCTGTGCCCTGTTGGAAGTGATGGAAAACCATCCTGGACAGAGGAAGACAACACTGCACTCAGGTGGTACGAGACATGCTAACACCAAAGCTCAAGAACCTCCCTGGCATCAGCAGTCACAGGACTGATGTGACACAGCAGCTCCAAGCTGCTGAGAAAGAATTGCCTTCTCTCCTTGCCATACTGAGCCCTTGATCTGCTCCAGAATACCAACCAGGAAACCTGTAAGTGAAAGGCAAAGCAGTCAACAGGAAGGAGACGGGAGTTTCTGTGTTTAAATGCTCATGGCTGATCTCTTCCCTCCTGACACATTCCCACCTGGGATTTGGAGGATACATCACAGAATTCTTATAGTTTGGGACTTATTCACTTGCTATCCTAAGGCTTCCTCAAGGTAACTGGAGAATAAAAGATTTAAAGCTGACAAACTGAGCCATGGAGAGACCCAAACATCTCAGATGGGCTAACCCATGTCAGAAGAGATAGCCAACAGCTGAGTGTCAAACACAAGCAACCCCTATCCTTGTGGTTAAATAAACAGATGAGCTTACTAAAATATATCTCCATGCTATATATATATTTCCAACAGATTTGGAACCCCTTCTTATCAGCACTACAGCAGATAGCCATTAAAACCTCTGCTGGAACACAGCAGTACAGTAGACCAGCTTGGAACTCATTCTCTCACACACTGAATGGTATATGTGTTTTTTTTCCTTCCACTATCAGACAAAACTCTCAGAAAAGCACCTTTCTAACCAGCTGCTGAGCCATTACACCTTCCCTTACCACCCCTCAGCAAAAAAAGCAGCACAACTTAGGATGAATACATAAGTACCAGTTGTACAATCATATTGCCCATTACTTTTAATAATGTTACCTCCATTATTTGTAATAATGTTTTCATTTGTTTCTGCTGTCTGGCAACCTCTGGCAATTTTCAAAATTAAGTCCTCTCTTCATACCATGATTGAGAAACTGAAATACTACAGCACTGAAATATTGTTATAATTTCACTGCACCTGAAATAAATTCACCTGAACAGGGACAATTTTTTTGGTGCTTTTTTCAGAGCTTCTATCTGAAATGAGATGGTCCCACCATATAAACAGCAATTCATGAGATTTGCTTAGCAGTTACATAGACCTTTTCATCCAAAAAAAAGTCAAATACTCCAGAGCAGGGGCAGAACTTTTAGCTTTATTTCACAGCCAAGGGAAAAGACAGTAAACAGGTACCAACTCTGCAGAAGAGCTGGTACTGAAACCCAGATCTTCTCACATTTCCTGTTCCATGACTTACTCACTGGGATTGCATTCCTTCCATTCTCTGGGCATCTTTCCACCTTTTCATTACCCTCCAGTAGCAACCATTAACTTGCCTGGAATTACTAAAGCAAGGGGAACTGAAGGTCATCTGTGTTTTTGAGGAGATGGGCTAGAAGCCCACCAGCAATCTAATATCAGGCTCACTCCTGGCAGGGAACATTGCCACACGGTTCTTTCAAACCTTCTCTGGCAGCAGAAAGATACTGAAATGCAAAATACAGCCAGGAGTCATGAAGTCTAATGAAGAGTCAGAATGAATTCCTAAGCTTTTCCCACCTCAGCTCCACTGATACAATGAAGTGATTCCCAACGAGCAGCACAACCACTCCGAGTGCCAGAGCATGAATCAGCACATTGGTCCTCTCTGACCAAGGGTTCTCCAATGGTTATCACACTGTTCTGTAAGGCCTTTGCTCTGCTCAGACCTCCCATTGCCAGCAAAATGAAACCTTCCCTGTTTTATTTGTAGGATCTGTCATAGCACCTCATTCAGGGTAAAGAATTCTCTCACTAACTTATTCTGCATATTTCAGTTCCGTGGAGTCTCAAATCACTTCAGACACTACAAGAAATCCTATAAAATTTATCCTTAAGCACCAGTGGAACAATGCTAATGTGCTGTCGTGTACACTAATTGAACACATGCTTCTCTGAGTTTCTGACAGCCAATGTTCAGGGATTGTGCTGTCATCGTCTTGGATTTCTTCACACTTCCTTTTTGACACAGCACAACACTACCAAGCGCCTGGCACCGAAGGGTTTGCAATAACTAAGCTGAAAGTACGAGGTATTTTGTGTCCTGTGCAGAGTCTAGTGCAACTGAAGTCAATTAAAGCACCAGAAACAAGCACTCTGAATAACATGTCAGTTTACAGAAATATGTAGGGGTCTCGGGATTAACTCTCATGAACAATGCAGGCATTTTAAAGTATCATTTAGGAGGAAAATGGGTACCTTAATACAAAACTGTAATACAAAAACCTGATACCTCATCTGGGTATGCCCTAATTCCAGAGGAACCCTTCGTTTTTACCTTATTGTCTTGTTCCTTGAGTTCTGCTCAGAACCTCTACAACCACTAACTTGGATCAGGATGCAAGAATTCAGAGTCTGCCCATCAAAGACTTAACTGATGGTCTCTGTCTCTGACAGCAACCAGAAGACCCCACTCTGTCAACTTGCAGTCAGACAATACACTGTCAAAGTGCCCATGTGCAAGAAGGAATTCAGAATTCACTCGATTGGAGGAGAGAAGCCAACAGAAACTTACTTTCCTAGGCAGATGCTCAGAGACCTCACCTGGGAACTGATTTGAATGGGGACTGGACCCTGATTTCTGGTGAATTCTTTAGTCACTGACAGTTTCATTCCCTTCCTTGCACTCAGTCCCTCTCACACTGCCCTGTATTCCTTCTTAGAGGCAGCTGACACAGCTCTCCTGGGAGGAGAAAGGTGCAGGCTGAAGATCTTCCTACCTGAGGAGGCTCTGAATATCAACTTCCTCATTAACCTGCTGGATTTCTATATACAAAAGTGGCTAAAAATCACCTTTTAAACCAAATTATTTTTACTGAATTCTTTGAAAGAATGGGAATCAACGTCTATCCTTGGGAAGGTGGCTTGAGCTGTGAATCCACAACTCCTGCTCGATATGGGTCCACTGAACCACTTGCCTACACATCCCTGCTGAAGACCCAGTGCCCCCCACTCTGTCTCTGGGTCACATGCTGGAGGACAGGACAGCCCCACAAGGCACAGGGTAAAGCCTTTTGGAGAGGCAGCAACGAGCTCTCCGTGTTTGATTTTGGGTACCAGACGGGGTAGAGATGTGTTAACCTCATGCTTTGCACAGGCTGGTTTATCCTGATCAGAGGAATGGCAGGCTGCCCCTCAGGAGCAGTGCACCAACACAGTCACACTGTTTCCATATCCAGACCAGCCTGAGCAGCAGTTGCCTTGGTACCACTGCACAGCCCCGTGCTGCTCCACAAAGGGCATTGAGCCACCCCTGCCTAAGAACTACATTCCTACCTGGATCTACCCTCCAAGTCTGAAAGCTCCACACAAAGGACTCCAATCAGAAGTTTCTGCCATCTCACTAAGCACCCACATGAACACCAAAGCTCACATTTCCCTTCCAAATTGATCCAGCTATGATCCTCTGCAAACTGATCGATTCCTCGATCCTGCCCACTGTGCTGGAAGAGGAATCACAGCAGAATCGCAGGGAGAGGATGAAAGGGCTGAAAGGACAAGGAGGGACTCTGAGCCTGGAGTTAGAAACTGTCTACCTGGAGCTTATCAAAAGTTGGCTGAGAGGAGATGGGGACAGGCAAACTCATCTGTCTTTGAGGTCAAAGACAGCCACAACAGCTAATCCATACAAACAGGGAACTTCTCTGCTCCTCAGAGTTGCACCGCAACATCTTGTACATTGAGACTGAGCCTTTCAGGGATACAACATCAACTCCATTAAACTGAAAAACATGAAAACCCTTCTTTGTGTTAGAAGTGTAGAATTAGGAATCTACTCTCAGCTCTGGAAAATAGTTTAGCTCTGTACAAAACCTACTGCAAAGCTACCTGAACCCAACTGTGGCTTACCAATATGAAAACCTGACAGAGCTAGCCTTCGTTTCCTTCTTATGCTGTGCTTCTGTAATGAAAAGACTGAGTGTACCTTTTAAAATAAGTGTAAAACTTGCAGTTACACTGTGTGAATAGGGAGAATAAACTTTGACAGACAAACCCAGAATTCTGCAAGAATATCTGACAGACGTTTTACTGCTTTACAGTGGTTATAGCCAGCACTTCTGCAACAAAGGGGAGTTTCAATTACTCTGGGGCACCAGGCACAGATTGAAACTCATATTTCCTTATCTATCTAAAGTTGCTCAAATAAGCATAAAGCAGTGGTGTAATCAGAGAAGCTGTTTCCATTAATCTTTATTTCGATTTTTTTTTCTTAATCAGGCCATAAAGTTAGTTTATAGGGATGATCTTTCTTTGCATGCAATCTCACGGTGCACACAATACCTGTGGGTTTACCCAGGCAGAATTCCCACTCAACCTACGGGGAATTTTTTCCTGATTATAGAGCACAGTCATTTCCAGTATTTTTGTATTAGTTATCTCTGAGATGAGTATTGCCAGTACTGGAGCAACTTTAAACAGAGAAGCAGGACTAACTCCATAGTAGCTCTTGCCTGAATTCTGCTAGCTATGACATTTTGTAAGTCCAGAACCAACTGTTATTAGGGTCCCTGGGTGTATGCTAGGGCAGCCCAACTTCTGACATTCTGCATTTAATTAGAACTTTAGCTGAAATATATTGAGGCAATGGTCAGGATAAAAGGTGCCCACTCCCTTCATTCAAAAGAAATTATACTCTCCAGCACACATGGGAGAAAATTATATTGTTGCAAATTCTAATTAGGAAAAAAATAGAAAAACAATTCAATTACCTCACATGTATTCCTGTAAGTTACTCACACAGAGCACGTGAATGCTGTATCTTCGTTACAAATAATACAGACATGCATTTATTCCTACTATACCAGCAATTGCAGGAGATGATGTCATGCACATAAAGCAGGCTGCTGAAGAGGACAGCCTCATTTGGTACATTTACCTGGAAATAGGAATAAATGCACTAATCCAAGATACTCCCATTAACTTGAGCAGGCTTTGGATCAGGCTCTACTTGCCTGCCTAATTAGGGCTCTTCTGCCTTCCTGGCAGTGGATTTCCAACTGGCCACCCTGCCAAGAGCTCTCCTACTTGCTGCTGACTCTACTACTCCCCCTCCCCAAGGAGGTGGGGGTTCTACAGCACAGAAACCAAATACATCCTTTACTAAACTGCCAAAACGTGTATGAATCCAAATGTGCTGTCCAAAATTCGGTTCAGCTTTAACAATATTTCCTTTGTCATATGGAAATTATTGCACGCTCTACTCCAAGGAAAATACAGATATCCCAAAATCTTAGTCCAAAGTCCAGCTTTTAACAGTTTGAAGTAAGCTACAAGAGTCGAAAGCGCTGCGAGCGTTCCCGGCCGGTTTATCCGATGGGTTTTAATTGCCATCTAGCGGGGACAACATGCTACTCCCGTCTCTCGGTCTTGCTCACGTTACAACCCTTCACAGAGAAGTCCTGTCCTCTCCATCCCAAAAGAACTTGTACATTTGCAGGACGTAACTACCCAGAAGGTGTTTTTAATGTCTCGACTCAACCAGAGAGTGACTCTTTTCTTTCTGGGCCAGGGAATGTGTATCAAAACGAAGAGCTAGTGCTGTCCTCTTATCCTCAAAGACAAAGCTATACCTAATCAGAGTAAGCCTCACTGTTCTAGGATCTGAGAAATAAACTATTCCTCTATGCCACTCCCAGTGTGAGACTTCCAAAACTCTGGAAAGACTTAAACTGAAATGCCAAGAGCCTAGACTAAATTTACAACAACTCTTAGGCATTGGGAAGAAGAAGATACTGCAACGCTTAAGAATCATCATCAAATCCCAAATATTTATGGAGGAATAAAACCCATAATTCTTCACTTATAGGTTATTAAATCTTTAGGACTAACTCAGTAAGTAGGCTAATCCTAATTTACAAACATATAATCAAAAATCTTTTCTTACTCTCCGAGTGTAAAGCACTGAGCCCAACAGCAAACTCATTAAGCAAAAGCAATTTCCATTTATAAGATCTTAGATTCAGCTTTCCAAATACCTCATTTCTATTCCTCCAATTAGCATGCCACATATGGAAGATATTATACCAGATACCCTTCACCTTTTGTCCTCAAAGCTATGAGAGGGACCAAGTGTTCCTTATTTCCTGATGAATCCTTAATTACCTGCAATGTGACATATTCCTCCTTTTTTTCTTTTTGATCCTACGATTTAAAGGCAAAGCCAACAAGCCACAGTGTCTTACTCTGACCCTCTCATTCTACATATTTCCTAGTAACAGACTTTAAATAATAAACACTTGCAAATGTGTAGCACCCCTCTGCATTTCCTTTCAGCCTGTCAGTCTCTTCCCAGAGCTGATAGTGTCTCAGCTAAATTCATGTCCATAATCAATTATTCCACAAAGGACAGGAGAGAAGTGCCATACAGCATGCTGCTGTGTGCCCAGGGTGGTGCCAGACCCCTCAGACCCCGGGTCATCAGGCATTATGGCACAGTGGGTGTTTAGGCTGTGACGTGACCTCAGATCTCACACCCTGTGTGTTCACGTGGGCACCACAGGGTGACACACACAGGAACTGCTGGAGTCATCACAAATTCTGTGCCTAATCCCTGCTCTGAGAATGTTCCAGCTCCATACCGCTCCTGATGATGGCAAAGTGTATCAAGTAACGTTTTTTTTATCTAACAAGTCTTACAAAATGCAGATGCCTCTTCATTTGGTAATCTGTCCTACAAATACAAATAAACCAAAGACAAAATGCCTACTTGCAAAAGAACAGCCAGCTAGATGTGGCACTTAGGTCTCAGCCTGGAGCTCCCATGCTGACAGACCTCCATGAGGGCTGGGTTGGCATTTAAGAAACGCTTTTTTGTGTAAGTTTGGAATCCTGAAGTTACTATCTGGTCTATGCTGACAAAGAACTCTATTGCATAAAGCTGACAAAGCTCACTTTGGCCAAGTCTATCCTACATCTTTCAGGAGTTATCAAAAGGTACTTTATACTTAGGACAGAGACAGTGGGGACAACGACACCACTCTGAAGGGCTTTTCTCAAGAGTGATTTCACTAGAGCAGGACAAAAGTGCAGCTCCAGTGGATGAGCTGGGCCTGTGTTTTGCTTGGGTAGCACTGTGGAATGCACCTGCATGCAGTACCTAGAGAATGCAAGAACAGCATAAACACACTCATGTCCTTTTCGTGCTCTAACCTACTTCAGAATAGGATGGCACCACAGCAGCCCAAGCAGTTTCCCAAAAAAGTATGTCCAACAGCAAGGTAAGTTGATTTCATTACATCTGTGGCCTGGACTGAAAGAGACCATCTCTCCAGACACGTTTCTCTCACTGCAGTGAGCACAGAAGTCCTGTGTGTGAGAGCAATTGTACAGTCACACTTTACAGGACACGGCAAGTGAGGACAGAAAGAGTGTGACCTGCCTGTAAAACAATAACCTTATTGAAAGAAGTTCATTATCCCAAAATGATCTGGTCTTATTTGTTAATGCTGCCTTTCTATTTCAGGCTCCTGAAAGCTCAGCTCCAAGAAAAGCCCCATCACATGCTCAAATCCATGTTAAAGTACAAGCACAGTTTATAACTCAACACTTTCTGAATTATGATGTCCTTGGGGTACGGTGTTACCGCTACAGTCAGTTCTTTTCATTTCTCATGTAGCAGTGATTCCATCTGGACACAGCACAGTTATCTCCCATCCAGCAGGACAAGCGCGCTTCCATGTGCTACGTGGCTTTCCCCGGACTTCAGCCGAAAACAAACGGAGCCACAGGGAGTGGCCAGTTGCACAAGGCACCTCAGCTCCCCCCAGGACTGGCCAGCAGTTAATGAGGCACCAGGCACCGATTGCTGGGACAATTTTCTAAACGATTGCTCCATAATGCTGTCTGGGTCAAGGCTGACCAGCTGCAAGGAAACCATCAACAGAGACTTTGCAGGCTGTTATTGCCGGGCTATTTCACTGCATTTAGAGGCAATATGACCCTCTTACACCCAAGTGAATGATTCAAGGTGCCCAAAGTATCAAAACAGCCACACGTTTTGTGACAATCTGCTAATAACCATTAACATTCACAAATAAAAAACCTCACATCTCCATGCCAATATTAGTTTAATTACTTACTGTGCTCTTAGGGACTAACTTTAAACCATACAAACAAAACTGAAATGCAGCAAGTACCGTGGGTTTTGGTTTGTGTATTTTTTTTTTTTCAAGACACGGTTAATAAAAGAATAGTAATAATGTATCAGAAAAACACAGACGCAACATAATAATTATCCTTCGCACTTGCACAGCACGTTTCATCTGAGAAACACAAGGTACTTGAAAGCCCGAAATTAATTCTAATTAAACCTCTCAGCATCCTATGTAGTTACATGACATCTACCGAGCAGCAAGCGAGACTCAGAGGTTTGGGAGGTTGCACAGGACGATACAGCCTGTCATTGGTGCAGTCAGAGCAAAAATCAAGATCCTGGCTTCCAGGTCTGTTTTAACTGCTGGGCCACCCTGCTCTCTTTGGTCAGCACCAGGTTTTCTGCTATAATAAAATGACAGACGAGGTAAAGGGAACAGCAACCTCTTTATATTCAAAAATTGTGAGATTTAATGACGAGCTAAATTGTTTTAATAACTGACTATTTTCTTCAGGCTTCACATATGCTTCTCCATTCCCCAGTTTTTCATCTCCTATGTAGTCTATGCATGTTGAATCAAGCACCATGAGGATGGAAATTAGCTCTGGAAGGGAAAGGTTTTGTCTGTCCACACAAGATGCATTTTCCAAATCTAGAATGATTTCAAAATACATGTAATAGCAGCAGCCATCACAAGCAGTGTTTTCCATTAGAAATAATTGTTAAAACATACATATTTAACTAACTGTATTTTAATGAGACTTTTTCTTTTAATTATTATTCAGTTCTCAGGGGGGGGAAAAAAAATAAAAAGGAAAATGAAGAATCCAGACAAGAGAAAAGATAGTGGGGGATGCAAAAAGAAAGAAGGGGCCGATCAGATAATTGTTTAGACTGAAGATAAACACTTCCTAAAGTTTCCCTCTACAAGAGATGTAACATCTGCAAAAGACCAGATTTTCTTTCAGTCCGTTTACTTGCCTTATAGTTATTTAAACTGTAATGCAGAAGAAAAGCCTTTTTCAACCAGTGAAACTTGTTAAATGTCCCTCAGATCTGTTATTTGAAAAACATCAGCAAACTTAATAATCACAGCAATTATGTGCAGGCCACCAGACATTATCTAAAAGAACCAACCCTTCCAAATGCTGATGCCTCAGTTTCAACAATGTCATTCAAAATGTAATTGATTTTCATAAGAAAAAAAAAAAAAAAAAAAAGTGATACCTAACATGGACATTTGGGAAACGGGGAGAAAACTATCACTAATTCCCAAAGAAAATTCAAGTTTCCCCGTCCCATACTCCATATAATTCCTACTGGCCAAGTGGCTGAAGGTGACAGCTGACATGCAGCTTAACACTGCTGGTCCTTTCTACGTGAAGGAAAGCAGGATAGAAAATTACACATTTGATTGGAGCCATCCATAAAAGGACAAGATGGAGGGAACAACAATAGAGAGGACAAACCATTGTGCTTAGAACAATTAAAATACGCAACACAGGGTTAAGTCCATTTAAAACTGTGTATGCTGAATTCACCCATTTTTTCACAGAAAAACTACTCATCCTAGTAATTGAAAAATCTGGTTTGTAATGAGTCATCAGTGGAACTGAGATAAGCAGAAGCAGACAGAGAAGACAGAATAGCTGAGACTGGAAAGGGCCTTTGGAGGCCCCAGGTCCAACCCCCATCCTCAGCACGGAGCCAAAACTACAGCAGGTTGGTCACAGCTCAGCTTTGGAGCACCCCAGGAGCAGTGACTGCAGCCTCTTTGGGCAGCCTGTTCCAGTGCTGGACCAGCACCCTGATGAAAAAGAGTAGAATGGAAAAGTAGGAAACAGTTCCTTGCTGAGCCTCCTTTCTCACCCTGAAATGCCTAGCACTGGGTATCTGAGCTCCTGGATCTTGCCCATATAACCCACAAGCGTGAGGATGTTTGGTTTTTCCTTTCTTCCTAAGTTTTTTTGAGTTGAAGACCAGCTATTTCATGTGGCTTATGAGCAAACTGTAATTAATTAAACCAAGTAGCCGGAATCATCAACAGAAAAACCTTAGCACGCATTCCAGAATGAAAAAGTAAACAATACACACAAAAAAGCAGATGAAAAACTACTATAACAATCAGCTGTCACTAATGGCAAAGACATTGCTGCTACAAAACCCTCGCCTCCCACCCAGACCATCACACAGAACTTCATTTTTGGCTGTTATTCTTTGGGTTCTGGGTGCGTAAGATACACAGAAAAACCATGATTCTGGAAGAACTCTGTGTTGGGACAGGGGCCTGGGGAGGAGGTGAGAGATGAAAGCTGCTATATTGCAACAGCAGATCACCTTGCCTCACATTTACCAATCTTTTCCTGAGGAAAAAGTGTTTCATATGAACTTCAACTTCCTAATTTAGCAATAAAACCTTCCTCTTTTTTTTTTTTTTTAACTCTAGCAGCAGCTGTTTAAAATATATTTTGCAATTTTGTCCAGTCTTTTTGTTAAGGGGGAAGGGGTATCTTTTCATTTTTAAGTTTTTACCTGAAACTGTAGTGTTATGCTGGTACAGGACACCAAAGGAGTAGGATAGGATACCATTCTCCAAAGGTCAGAAAATTGTTTGTTTTCTGCTTGTGCTTGCTACACCTGAACAGTTGCATGACAGAGCTAATCCTGTTTAATAAGCAGACACTCATTTTATGAGAGTTCTGCTTTTACAATCCCCAGTTTCTCAGAGTCTGTAATCCAATTTTTATTCACTTCCATCTACAAAATAATTGAAACTTCCACACACTGGTTCTTTTTTTTTTTTCTTTAAATGAAGAGACAAGGAAAAAGGAGCACAAAAACTGGGTTAATTCCACTGGAAAAATCCTAGTTTCACTGACCAATGTCACTGAGAGAAATCCAGACACAAAAAGTTTTTTTCTTTGGCTTCTTTGCAATGACAGTAGTCAAAACTGAGGGGACCAGAAAGGAAATAGTGTGACAGGGTTTCTGTTTTGCCACAAGGACCTGCTATATTACTTTCCACGTAGCCATTAACCTCTGAAGTAATGGATTGGCACGTCAACCATTTCATTAGAGCAGCACAAGAAGAAGAATGACCCTATGGTTAACACAGAGCACTGAAAGGCAATGAGAAAAGTTCCTGTCTGTGCCTGATACACCAACAGTCTGCAGGAAGCAGGGCTAAATTTGATCAGTGATCCACAGAAGTGCTAGTCCATGGTATCCTGCCCAAGGCATCTTACCTCTCAGTTTTTCAGAGCACCAATAGTTCCTGTGAAGAGGACTGTGTTCCTGGTTGTCCACTATGGTCATCATCATCCAATGCTAGGCACCCAAATTTTCAAGATTTACTTTGCAAATGTAAAGCCCTCAGTCCCTAGGACTTAGAGGTTGTGGTCTACATGTTTATATGCCTCTCAACTAGGATGCAAAAGCTGTGATGGGATCAGAGGCCATTGGCTAATTAATCCACTGATACAGGTGAACATGTTTCCCATAAAGACCTGTTTGACTCCCAGGTGCTTTCAGATGAATAGTGTTGAAAAAAACCCATGATAGTGTTTTGAAATCAAAATAAGCAAAGGCTCACTACACTAGGAAGTTAGAGATTCTATTTATGAAACAATACAGTTTGAGGTCCAAGGAATACACACAAGGTATACATTTTTATATACATATCACACGTCTGCAGCTCACATATCATGCAAGAAAAGGGGGGGGTGGGTTTGATCTTTGTGGTGGGTTTGGCTGGGGTAGAGTTAATTTTCTTCACAGTGGCTGGTACAGGGTTATGTCTTAGATCTGTGCTGAACACAGGGTTAATAATATATGTGCTTTGGTTATTGCTGAGCAGGGCTCGCACGGAGCCCAGGCCTTTTCTGCCTCACCTACTGCCATGCTCGAGAGGAAGCTGGGGCTGCATGGGAGGCTGGGAAGAGACACAGCCAGGACAAAGAATCTGCAAGAGCACTAGGTATTAGGGCTTAGTCTCACACCTAAAATAAATCTGATCACAAACTCAGAACCCTCTTGTTGATCTCACTCAGAAAGCTCATCCTCAGATCCTGGAGCAGACCGACCACACTGAAGCTTGAAGGTACCACCTGGAGAAAGACACAGTGGTGTTGGTGACCCTTCTATCCCACCAATCCAGTGCACTGAAAGTTTATTTGCAGTGTAAGACATCTGGCATATGTACCATAGCCTGAGTGAGGGCCTGAACTCTGCACACCTTTCAAGGCACGAGGTCCATTGTGCTCCAGTGGGATTCACAGTATGATGCTCATGGTACAGCAAAGAGGACAAATCCTTGGCCAATGGTTGCAGCACTCAACTGTCAAGGACACCAAAACTGAACAGCTTCTGGGACCTAAAGAGTCTGGCAGTGCCACCTTTCCTTGCCAAGCTGGCTCAGAGAGCACTGGTGAGTGTCTTGCCCTGGCTGAATCACCCGCCCCACGTCCTGGTGTGCAGGGCAGGGTTGTGGAGGTGCAGGATGAGGCTGTGTAGGTCTGTGGTTCTGCACAGCACCACAGGGATGCAGAGGACCTTACGAGTGGCAGTGCTGTCCAGCACACACCCCATGCACTGCAGCAGCCCTTCCCAACTGCAGGAAATCAGAGCTGCCACACAGAACCAGCGGGGCAGGGCCACAGCATCTCATGGGCATCAGCCCCCAGTTACACATGGAAGGACAGGGTCATTTCTGTGGATTTCCACCCATGGTTCTGAATACAGTGATTTAGGTTCAATCCATGTGAGATAAAGTGATTCCTAGAGCTGAACTTTTATTCAGAAATATTCCAACTCTGCCTGTTCTGCCTGTGTAACATAAATTAGGCCTTGCTACCCAAACACAGCTGATGGCTAAATATCCACGATATAGATTACCAGAGTGGGTCCCCTCATTCCAAAACTTTGCCACTTTTCTTCATCTCTGTTCTGCTAGTTGTTCTTGACCTAGAAGTGAACAGAAACTATAAAAAAAAAAACCAAACAGAGAAATTTGAGAATTTTCAGGGAGAAACCAGTCCTGTGTGCAGTATACATGTGTGTATGGGTACCAGAATGATCTTCTTTATCCTTGGAGGCATAGGAGGAATTGAGCTTTTATTCTGTTCTAGTGTCTGCCTCCCTGATTCACGTTACCTTTTCACCCCAGTTAACATTCTTGCAAGGAGCATGCAAAAATCAAAGACACAACCATGTACAACTAGGGGCAGTGCCCTGTTTTACAACAAAAAGCAGATGGCTGTAGGCATTCTTCAGAAATTGAAAAGCTAGCAAAAAAAGGGTGTGTTGGGGTATATGAATTTTAACTTCATAATTACCCTGTTATTTAAAGCTAATGAATAATTACTACAGCAACCTTGCTGTCATACAGCATACACCTACTCACCCACAGCTCAAGATGAAACCAGAGAACCACATTTGGGGCCTAAACCTCCAGATGCATCTTACTGAGTTTAACACTTGGTTTGCCAGCATCTCGTGGCATCAAGCACCATTTACTGAATTAGATCCTTCAGTGGCATTCATTGGTCTCAAAACAGTTTCAGGTTAATCACATCGGGGCGGGGGGATTTATACTTCAAAATTCTTGACAGTAACTCTGCCATTCATGTTTACATTCCCCTTTCAATTCTTCACTGGAATTTCTTCTAACTTTCCTTCGGAGGTGCTGCTGACAAGGAAAAAACAAACTCCAAAATCTTCATCAGTACATGTGATTCACAGAAACTGAGGAATCCCAAAAGTGAAAGTAAGTTCAAACAAACTGAGGTGAAAACTTTTACAACTCTAACAGCACTAAAACCTTGAAAAATTAAGGCACAATAGGGTCAGAACTAGGAAAGTTAAAATGGTTCTTTAAAGTTTAAAGCAAACTTTATCTGCATTTGCCTTTAAACAAAGCAGATTTTCTGACTACTGTGTGCTCCTGTATGAGAATCAGATTAAAAACAATGTTTGGAGAAAAAAAAAGACAGAAAATGCTAACCTCGAATGTCCTTTCCCCATATTAACCCCTCTCTAAGGAAAATGCAGGAGAGAGGTTGATTCTGGTGAAGAGCGGTGCAAGAGCAGGCAAAATCTCCCTAGAACTCTGGGTTCCCAGGAAGGAATAAATACTTTATTACCTTAATGGAAAGCAGGCAGACTTTATTCAAGTGCATTATCAACAGTGATATCACTGTTTCATACAGAAAGAAAACAGAAATAGGCCTGCTTTAGGTTTTGCTGAGGGAGGGGTTGGATTTCTGTCTCAGGTTGGTTGGTTTGTTTGTTTCAAAGACATCCATGGAAGAGTGCAGGAAAAGAATGCAAGCTGTCTCACATAGGAAAGCACTGACCCTAGCTCACTTCTGAGCACAGGGAAAAGAATGTGTGCAATGTCTCTCTTGTCAGAAGGGAGGAATAGGCCAGCCCTTCTCTCACCAGCACAGGAGGAGATGCACAGAAACATTGTGAGGACCAGAATCCAGCACACAGACCAAAATTCACTCCATCCTGCCATCACAATTGCAGAGTTCTGCCAAAATATGCCTATATATGCATTCTTATGCAAAATAATCAGGGTGATCTATTTGTTGTTACCACTAAAATTAAAATATATATTAATTATGACTACCTATACTGTAAAAAATTTAAGACCAATTTCTAATGCCCATCACTTAAAATCTCTGTTCAGAACTCATCTCTCTTCTGCCCATCAACACTGTTTTGGTGACATTTCTCAGCTAGAGTTGCTGTCTGCTGGTATAACATAAAAGAAAAGTTATCAGCTACATATACACTGTAGCAACATAAAGTAGAGTCAGTTAAAAGGTATGAGATTGTATTGTCTTCTCTATCAACCTCAGAAGTATTTTGGTATTTCTAATGTAACAAGCTCTTTCTGTACAGCCACACAAAGCAGCCATCACTGACGCCACAGCAGCCTCACAACCTGCAGGCCGTAATTTCCAAGGTGGCTTGCTCATTTTCAACTGTCTTTCCAACTCACCTTGACACAGCTGTCACATTCCCCACAAGAAAACAATGACATGTGATCTCCATCTTAATGCTGACAAAGAGACTTGAGCAGACTCCCAGAGAATGAATGGAAATTGGGCAAACTTCCTGAACTCCATTACTATGACTGAAACAATTGCCTTTAACAGCCAAATGTAGATACAGACCTCCTCAATTTTATTTCTCTAACAAGGTGAAGTGTACAGGCTAAATGCCTGGAAATGTCTGCCATCTTTGGAACTAAAACACTGACCATGATTTGCTTTGGACATCAAATTCATTTGGTTCTCATACAACCTCAGTCCTAAGAAAACTTCACCCTCAGTAGGCATTCTTTACCTTTAAGGAAAACTTAATATTATTTTAAACACCAGAAAAATGTTTGGCACTGAACAGGTTACCTGAAGAGAGGAAATATATGAACAATGTTAAGTCAACTGTCTGTTGAAACCTTTATTTTCTTAACCTCTGTGTTAGGGAGTTTGAGTTGTCCACAATAACCTGGCCATTCACTGCTGTGCAGGTCTGAACCCCAGAATAGATCAGCCAATGTCAGCTGGACAGAGGCACAAGACTAAACCACTAAGGAAAGATGTGTATATGATAATTCCAGAATGCACAGCAGTAATTTTAAGTGAAAATATTTCTTCTCACTGTCCTCCTTTGGCTGCTTCATAAAGAGCATGAGCTGTATCTCCTCACCAGTTCTCAGGTATACAGACTAAAATAAACCAGACCCCCTCTCTGCTGATGTGAACAAAGCAACTGAAAAATCAGGAAAGGATTGAAGCCCCACCCTGGAAACCCCAGCCCTTCAATGATATCACTTGTGACACACTGAGGGTGGCAGACAGGTGCCAGCATGGAGACAACCAAGACATCAGCCTGAGCTGAGCAACTTCACGTGCAATCAGCACAAGAGCAAAGCTGCCAGGTAGGCACGGCTGCTCTAGTCAAGCCTGCTGAGTCACAGAACAGAAATTCAGTCTTCTGACCACTGCAGAAGACACACACCACCGAAAAACACCCAGGAGGAGAGGTCATGGTGCTTTCTCAGGGAAACAAAATGGGGCAAGTTCATCACTCAAAGTGAAATAAGTCATTATTAGAGTGGACAGTGTTCTGCTCTTGGCCCACTTTTAGGACTGCTTTTCCCCCTAGTTGAGGCATCAGGCAGACAGGTCCAAGTAAGAGCCTGTCACATCACAGGGCTTCTCCAGTGGGTTCTGAGCTACCTCTTCCCTGGGAGCTGTTGCGAAACAGTGCTTGTTGCTCTGCAAGATGATGGTGGAGTAACACAAGAGAGGCCCTGACAGTTGTCTGACTGTTGTCTTTAAGAAGGGAAATGCTGTGCATGTCTTCACATATAACCTGGTTTATCATGGCTTTTGTCCCCTCTGGATTTTTCCACCTCCTCCTCCTCTCCTTATCAAGAAGAGGATGACTATGAAGGAAAGAATAACGAATGTAAGGCACAAAGATCACAAGAGAGCCTTTTCCACTGGAAGGGGTGGAGGAGGAGGAAGGGCAGCCTGGGCATGGAAGGAGAGGTCCAGAGCTTGTTTGCAGGGGAAGAAGGGCAAACTAAAGGGTCAGATACCACTGACCTTTAAACTCCTTTTGAGGTGCTGTCTCCAGAGTGAAACAGCACTGGTGTTTGTCACAACACCCACCTGGCCACTTTGCTTCCATTCACTTTGGGCATTGACTCCCTTGTCACGTGTGCTCCTCGGTGCTGGTTGACTAACACCAGCTCTCCTGGGAGACCCTGTGGGGACATGGGGAAAGAGGGGCAAAGAAAGACCAGGCAACTGAAGACAGTGGTGGTGCATCACAAGCTCTGGTTCTCAATTCACATACAGGGAAGAAAAAAAAAAAAAAAAGACAGTTGGATAGGACAAATATGGCTGAATCTTTGCTATTAAATGAAACCAACTCTCATTATTTCTGCACCTGCCTTGTAATTGTGACAAGCAGGGTAAATGCAAATGCACTCTAGTTAATTTTAGTTTTCTGAAACCACATAAAAATGAAACAAAATTTGGATTTGGAATATTATCCATGTTGAAACAAAGCTTTACAACACCTTCTGAAATAGCCATAAAGCTGTTGCTGCATATCAAAACAATGTCAAGACAGCCCAGTGTGTGTTAATGGGGCAGCTTTACAGTACATTACACCTCTTAGCTATTTTTATAGATTTATAAGAACTGAATTTCCTACTTGTTCTATCTTCCCCCAGGCAGCACTGTCATGGATATAAGTCCTTCACCCACTCGCTGTATGCAAAATGTTAGATCCTGAGTGCCCAGGACCACACTGATTACTCACATAAACAAAAGGACCCTGTGGGTAAACACCCAGCTTCAAAGCTATGGTTTTCTTCCCTTAAAAATACACTTCTTTTCAGAAATGCAGAAGCTCTGACAAACCACAAAAACAGAAAGAGTGAAGCAGCCAGTACTTCAGTTTCATAATATACCCTACTACAACAACTCAGTACCGAAAAGGGTGGACACTGGAGCCTGGATGCACAGTTTTGGAATATCAGCTAGTGAAAGGGGCCCGTCACAAGCTTTATATTTGTACAGTGAGCAAATCCACTATTCAATATCCTTAGTAGTATATGCTGGGTCTCATGGATTAGGAGTTTTTATAAAGCCTTTGTAGCACGCTTCTCCCCAGCTCTATTTCTACCCATCATTAGTTTTTGTTTCCACAGGAGCTCTCCCAGCATTAACCTTACAAAAGTCACCTGAATTAGTGAGAAACAGGGAACAAAATACCTTCAGGGATTTCACAGCTGTGCCCAGAGATTTAAACCACCACGTACATTTTTTTCAGATGACTCCCAGTTTCCAGGCATTTGGTCCACACGAAGGTATCCTGTTGATCTATTGTGTCCTTCAAGAGCCCCCTTCTTGGCCTGTTGGGTTTTTTATTACATGACACGAACTTCTATTTATTTCCTAGCAGTGAAGCAGAAAATCTCTCATGATTTAATGAGTCTGTGGGTAAAAATAATTTTAAAATGCATGCCATCCTTGGAGATCGAGATGATTTGCCACAATTTAAGACCCTGCATGGTTTACTAAGCAGAGAATAACACGTCTCAAAAGACATTCAATAAACCAGAAGAAAGGTATTTAAATGATTTGTGGATGGTCAGTCAGGGAACATTTAATGCATTTCTGACAGTGGAACATTATTTAATACATGTGCAGAAACAGACAGAAGCAGATAGATGAAAAGGCTGCTGGGAAGGCATCCACCACCACAGGTCCTCAACACCAGGCAGTTGTTGGGTGCCCTACGAACTCTAAGTTTGGTGGCAGCAGATATTTAGCTTAACAGAAGCCCACGTCATACAAACATTTTTTGAGTCATGCCTCTATGAGAAAATTCAGAAAAAAAGCTACAGCATATCTGTCATGAAGACTTTGGCACCTCCCCACAGAGTAAGCAGGAAGGCAGCTTCTGACTCACCTGCTCCATCAGAGCTTCGGGCTGCAGTCTCAAGCACCTGCTCTTTGAAAAGCCAAAAGAAATCCAGATGACCTAGATAAGTGTGTGATAGGGGTGGCAGAAAGTAGCACGTCCTGCAACAGAGGAAGACCTTGAATATCAGACTATTGTTAGAGCACAGGGTAAGGCTTGTGCTATTACCTGAGAAAGCAGACACATGAAAACAAAAAAAATAAAAGCGGGACAGGAGTTGGAAACTGTAGCCAGAGGTATGCAGAGGAATCCTTTTGGGGTGATGTCAGGCTCCAGTGGAGCATTGATTCAGGACTCATTTCTGTACATTCAGCTACTTTTTAGGGTGAGAGAAAATGGCATGGATTATGTGCTGTATTTTGAGCAAGGAGTCCTGGTACTGGTGTGATCAACAAGTATGATCCAAAACTGAAGATGAAAAGGAATTTCTCAAGCTTCAGTCAACAAATGCTTTAATTTACAAAGCTTGAGGAAGCCCATTCCCCCACCTACAGAGCCCAAATACTTAACAAAAACATGGTCTTGTAGAGTATTCCTTTTTAAATGGGAACAATCTACTATTCTAATTAGCAAATATAAATAAGCCTTCTGCCTCCTACTTTCTATTTCTTTTCCCCTCTCCAATCTCATCTTCTACCTCTCTGTGACTGAGGAAAACTTCTCTCTCCCCCTCTGCTGGGGATGAAGCAGCCACAGCGTTGGCAAAGCTGAAAACTGTTCCCATTTTCTTGTCAAAGGACAGCAGCTCAGATCAGCAGCACCTGGAACAACAGAGGCCATGAGCAGGGTAGGAGACCTACAGAGAACTCGATCTGACCCCCTATTCTGAACTGTCCTCTGCAAACTTGCCTGGTCAATCTGCCCTGTAACACAACCTGCCCCAGAGGGCTCCTGCAGAGCAGCTGTGGCAAAGACTGTGAGGCATCCTGAGGACAGGGAGTGGATGCCAGCAAGGAACTGCTCTTCTGTCTGTGCACTGTATTCCTCTCCCTTCAAGTTAACAGGGACTGGGGCAAAGCCTCCTGTAATGAACACAACAAAAGATGACGAGTTGGCCTCAAAGCAGTAATAAAAAAAAAAAATTTAAGAACTCTTATAATAAAAAACGCATTCATATAACTGGGTTTTATTATTTCCCACAGTTTTATTTTAATATATGACTCAGGGTGTGGAGATGAAGGTGTGATTCAGAGCAATAATGGGACTTTAAAAGCTTTTGCCACAGGGGTGGGCTAGGCCCTCTGGTTGCCAGTTACAGGAAGCCTCTGGTCAAACAAAACTACTACCCAAGTCCACGTATGCTTTGTCCACATAAGATAAAATGTGCATAAGGCATGGTGGGTGCACTGGAAGGAACACACAGGAGACATATGAAGATAGAAAATAGTGTGACTAGAGACCAGCAGAAGTTAAAGCACTTTAGATACTGTTAAATATTAGTAGCACTTAAGGTGCCAGAAGGAACACCTAGATACATGTTTGGTGTTAGACTTTGCAGAGTATTTAACTAGCCCCTTTAGATTTTGGGAGGCTGAGCATCCTGCAATGCATGCACCACATGGTGCCACCAGCAATCACTGCTGGGTAAGCAGGGAGCAGCCGGGTGAGGCAGAGGTATTCGGCCATGGGAGCATGCAGGTGCTCATCCAGCACACTTGTCTGTGGCCTTCTGCACACACCTGCCATTGCTCCACTGGGAATCACCACCATTTCAGAAAATTCTGTTTGCTCCCCTTCCTTCGAGAGGTCATCTCGGGAACTGTCAGTGAAAAGAAGCAGATGTTGCTTGTGAATCAAAAGAATACACTAAGCCTCACAAGGAAGTGCAGCTTTCAGCCACAGCCAAGTTAAACAGGATCCTTTGATTTGTCACTGGCTTCCCCAAAGCCCCAAAGATTTGCTCTGAGCTCAGCTTGAATGGCCGACAACTCAGGTAGAAAAGCACCAATTTGTCTGAGCTGTCAGCAGCTCCCTGAGCTATTCCTGAAACACTACAGGGCTTGACTCAACAATTTGAGACTTTCCAGCTGAAAAGATTCCATGTGCCACAATATTCCAGTTCAGTATTCCAGGCTGACCAGTATTGCAGTTCAACAAAGCACTTTAGCACATTTCATTAAGAGCACTTGCTGAACAGTCTCTTGACCTCTAGTTCCACAGGTGATACAAGGTCTAAATTATCAATATTTCCAACACTGTGCACCACGTAGTGCTGCATCCCCAGTGCTTTAGGACTGGCTTCACTTGGATACTTTTGAGCAAGATTTCCCAAGAAAATGAGAATTGGCTGTCATGCCATGGGTATGTCTGTCTGTCCACATATTCCAAGTTTGAAAGGAGGATGAAGATGGCCAGGGGGTGAGTAAGCACATATGCAGGTGTCAGGAAAGGAGTACTAAAGGCAGAGTACTGGAGGGAGGCAGAAGGAAGCCACTGAAATTAGTGTGAGCAGCACAGAGCCATCCTTCAGCAAGCTTCTTTTGTTTGAACTTACAGAATAGTCCTGGAAAACAGATCAGTGAGATTACAAGTAAAGCTGTGGATTCTGATCCTCCTTTCTCTTAGGGACACAACCTTTCAGAGTTTACAGATTTCCATTCCTCTTCCTTCTTGTGATGTGCAGACAGCATGTAAATACCAACCCCAGCTGACACTGCATCCTTCCAAGAGGTTGTTGTGACCATACAAAGGATGATTAGCCAAATGCACACACTCAGAGAACAGTCCAGCTGCTTCCAACATAATCTTCTTCTCTATTGGCAAGTTGCTCCAGAAAGAAGAAACATGCTGCCTTGGAGAATCTTCTGGTTCTACTTGCACTTGTGCAGGCTGCCCCTTGTTTGGATTGAGGGCCCTCTGCCCTCTCAGTAACCCTACAGAGAGGTGCAGCCAGAAAATCTCATTGCACCCACCCACCTCCTGAATTTTGTCAGGCAACACCCAAAGAGCCTAACCCCTTTCTAGGGAAAAGGGCAAGCAGGAGAAAAATCTGATGCTATCATCAGAAATGTTTGAGATGATGCACTGCAGAGCAAATCCTCCACCCCTGTAATGACACTGTCAAAGCCCAACACAAAGAGAAGGCATCCTGTGCCTTCTCCCCTTGAAAAAGCCCACCACAGATAATAGCAAAGGATAATACAATACATACTGCAGTTCTCCAGGCAGATTGCAATAGGAAGGAAACGTTTGGTTGAGAGGTAGGCAACCAAGTCAGAGAGGGAAGAACTTTGTCTTAGATCAGATTATGCACCAGTGCCTGAGCATCATTCACTGTTTGCTGGGCTGGGGCACGTTGCAGGTGTGAGGGAATGGGCTTACTGGCAATCCTACACACCCACAGCATCCCCGCTCACATGCAGCTTTTCCTTAAACACAAATTGTTTTTCCAGGGAACTGTTCAAGGCTGACAGTTTAAAAAAAGGCCGCCCAGCCCTGACAGGAATGCAGCAGTGCTGCAGTACTCTTGCAGTCCATTTTCTTGGAATACAGTGCAAGGAAAGAAAGGTTTGGTGGGGCTGGCCTGGTGCACTCGAGTGGGACAGGTGCACAGCACTGCACACCCACATCTCACCCACACCTCCCTCCTGCTCTGCTTTGGGTGCGAGCAAAGCTCAAAAGCAACACAGTCCTTTGTGTCTGAGTGCGCCTGTACCCTGCAGCAACCAGAAAGGAGGGGTGGGTGCATGACCCAGTGTACTTGCGAGAGCCTGTCATCTCTGTCTCAGCAAATTCTGGGGCCTGAGTTTGTCATTAGTGGGGAAGCCAAGCCCAGATTTTAACTTCCTTGCAGCTCTGTTTTCCCTGTTTACCTGAGAAAATGATTTAATAAAAATTATTCCACCAGGTTTACGGTGCAGTTTCTGTGAACTCTTTTAATAAGTAGGTACTGGAGGGGATGTGTATGAACTCCAAGCACAATGCACTTAAACCAAATATAAATTTCTGTCTGTAAGACAACTCTTCATCTTGCAGACAGATTTGCAATGGGAAAATCCATTTTATTTGTGGTTCTCTGCACAAATTATCACCTATACAGTAAGTGAAGAGCATGATACAGGTTCTAGCTTTGTTATTCTTCTCAAAATTGATAATGTTGTATGGGTAAGAAGTGTTATAAGTGTTATAACTTCCTTAATGTGAAGGTTATAATTTCCTTACTGTTCCATGGTACAATAGATGCATGAGCTTACTAACAGAAATGTGAAAAAAGTGCATTTTTGTATTTCAGACACCGTTAGAAAACCTAGTGTGCCAAACTGCCTTCCCCATTCTCTGAAGCACGCAACAAAATAAGGCTCTACAGAAGAGTCTCCACCTCCAGCAACCCTGCAAAGCACATTGTGTGGCTCCACTGGACACCTTCAGGCACAGCAATCCCACGTGTGCTGCACACACAGGTAAGGAACACACCTTTGCAGGAATTCCAGCAGCCAGCAGCTGAGACACGACAGCTTCTTGCAGAACCCCTCCATGGAACAGGCCATGGAAGCACACCTTGTCTCCTCCAGGGAAAGCCAACAGGCTCATGGAAAGGCTCTCACCCAGGGCATGCAGTTCACAGGCCTTTTAAAAGGCTGCTGCTCTTTGTGTCTCTGCTGTTAACACCTTACAGCTGAGTCCCAGTAACTGGCTGTGTAAGCACTTCTAGTCAGTTCTAGGGCAAAGCCAAACAAGTTGGTTCAAACCACTGCCAGGTGGCTCAGCTAACTTGTTTTATTTTGTCCTGGAAGACTCAGGAGTCTTCACAGGTCAGGAAGAGTTGAGAGGGAGCTCTAAAATCCTGGATGAATGAAGTTAACTGGCATCCTCAGCATTGCCCTTTGAAGGCAAAGCCAAGACAGGTTAAGCTAAACACCAAGACTTTGCCTTGACACCATGAATTATCAGGAAGACAGCATCCAAAAAGGCAGGAGGCAGCAGTGTGCTCCATCGTGTCTCAGTGGAAATCACTGAACCAGCACTCCAGAGATTTTCTCTGGCAGCTGACCTGCCCCCTACATGCAGAAAACTGCTCTGCTCCAGCACCTTGAGTGCAGGCTGAGAGCACACCAGCACAGCCACACAGCCGTGCCCTGGGCCCCCAGAGAAAGCAGGATGCAATCCTCACTTCCCAAACAGCTGCAGGAGCCTACCGAGCACTCAGCAAGGGCAGAGCCAGCAGATCCCAGCTGTGGTCACACCACACTATCAAAATGAAGCACTAGGTATGGTTTCAGGCAACTTAAACACGATCAGAAACAGAATTCCAGAGCTAATGCCCTTAGCACAACTAACGTTTCTTGAAGTCTTTAACACAGACTATACCTTTTCTGTGACCTGTGGATCATGGTGATAATGGTCAGCCTGATCAACCTCTGTGCCTTCATGCCTTCACCTAAATTATAACTGAGCCATACTTGGACTGTCAGAACACGTGGCAGAACGTTCCCCATCCTCTCTCCTCCTGTTTTGCTTCTCCATGCATCCAACACGGACACACAAGTGCATTGCACATCCAGCACCAGACTGTCCCACCTGCCCTCAGCTCCCCAATGGCACACTGCATTAAACTGTGTTTTGAAATACAGGCTGAAGGATTATTAGATTTCCCCCCCCCCCTCCAATGACAGCATGAGCCCAAACCCAGGTAAACAAAACTGTTAACACTACAGTGATTTCAATCTTAAACTTAGATGCCAAACTTCGAAAAATAAGCACTTAAAATAATCATCAGAGGAGACAGCTGAGATCACATTTACTGTAAAATGTTGAGTTACAGACCCAGAGTGCCATCTAGTGCACTTCTCTGACAAGTAGTAGAAAGAAGAGATGATGTGAGTCATGGCTTTTGTGTGCAAAAGGGAAATTCTTTCAAAAGATAAAGGGGAAGTGGTAGACATTAACTAATTTCCTTTAAAGTAGAACTTTCAATTCTGACCAGCATTTCATATTCATAATCAAGATGATATGAAATAAGTGGCAAGTGACAGTGGTCATGTAACCTGTGCAACTGATTTTAAAAAATAATAATAAAAAATCCCTATCCCTCTTGAGGTAATTATTCATAATGCACTGACAAACCAGAAAGAAATTTCAAGGTGGGTCCCCTGGAATCTATTCAGGAACCGATATAATTCATTTTGAGTGACCAAACAGACTGAAACCTCATGGGTTCACCAA
>NW_020956369.1:5730-13824 GCF_003031625.1 Empidonax traillii | reverse complement strand
TTTTCAAATGTACATCCCCCATTTTCTTGTGTAGGTACTGGGGAGTCACACAGGAGTCACATACTAATGTGTCTTCCTCTACTGTGGCTTTCTGAAAACACAGGGGCACAATGGAAAATTGTATTAGAAATACAAAGAACACCATTTCCCACCTTTATCTTAGAGACTGAACACAACAGAGCAAGGTGATGGAGAATGGGATGCTTTCAACAAGTAACTTGTATTTTGTACCAGCATAACAGACTTCCCACAGACACTATCCAACATAAAAGCCTTACTCTCAAGTCTATTAGCAATTCATAAACACTTCATAATCCCATTACTCCCCAAACTTCCTTTTGCTAAACCAGTCAGCCCACTGCTTTATTTAAAGATTCACCACAAGATAAATAACCCTTCCAAGTAACTATTTCCCATCTGCTGTTTACTGTGACCCCATTAAATTCAAAGCTGAATTATGCTTTAATAACTATTGTAAGTTCCAATTTTGTAGGACTGGATATATTTTAAGACAATAGACATTTCTTTAGATGGATGCAAAACCAGAGTGAGACTGGAAAGAGCATTTGCTATCACGGAGAATCTTTATGTTTCTTTAACCTTTCCCCCTTCCCATACACCAAAGACCATCCAGTTACATCACCCCTTTTAAAATGCCCTATTAAATTTCCTCCGTTATGTCTTCCCAAAATACAAAACTCAAACTGCATCGTTTGCTTCTCTTTTTTTAGAGCATAAGTAGCAATGAATGGAATAACTCGTTCCGACAGCTTCAATAATTTCTGTACATTTCAGAGCATGGAGAGAATGAGGACAAAAATGGCAACAAAAGAGAACACATGCAAGCTTCATTGCATCCTCTCTGTGCAGTTGCTATGCAGCAATTGCCTTCCTAAAAAGAACTTTGGCTTTTTTGCTTACTAACATTTCGTCATTCAAGTAGATACAGTATGTTCAGATCCAAACCGATTTAAATGAATTCTTTGCTCCGAGAGCTGTCTCAGATAACTACTAATTAGAATGTACATGCCCTCTGACTTGCTCATTTTGAAACTATATTCAGAGTGGGGCAGAATACACAACCTAAATAAGCAGCCAAGGCTACCACAAATGGAGAAAAGTCCTCTCTTCACTCTCATGCAAAAAACACAGCGAAGCAGGCAGGCACCCAGCCTGAAAAAAAAAGAAGAAAGAGCATTTTTTGGCAGTTAATGTGGGCAACCTTTGTCACTGCTGTCTTTTCCAACAGGTTTCTGGCCCACTGCTGTTTTACACTCCTGTGTTCTGCTATGGATATTGTGGGCATACCAGAAGCCTGTGTTGCAAACAGCCACCTGCTTAATCGTTCTGCAATAGAAAAACACTTAAACCTTTGAAAAGGACAATAATTTATCATGCACACCCTGGGAAAAGAATCAGTAAATCAGTGGTCTTTATATGGATTTAGGTAAAGAATGTATCCTCTTTCCAAGGATAAATGAGAAAAATTGAGTATTCTACGGGAGTCCAGGATTACAATCCTAAATTAAGTTATAGCACAGACTTCTTGGCTGCACCCCTTGCCCATAAACTTCAATCCATTCAACACGAGCTCAGTCTCGTGTGGCAGGAAGGGGCTGTGCTGTTGCTGCTGCTGCAAAGCCACCCTCCTCCTCCACCACCAGCACACCCTTTGCCCACCAAGGCCAGGCTAAAACACTCACAGCCTTATGACCCCCAGCAAGAAATACATTCTGGCAGAGATACCACAAAGAAGCACCCACCAAAATAACGCTGAGCATCTTGAGAAAAAGGCAAACATGTACCTTTATTTTCTACTCCCAGGGCAAGGCTACAGGTCCCTTCAAATGGGCATTTGGAAGACCCTTGCTCGAGTGGGCAGTTGAGTGTTTGGCTCTGCCCTGTCACAGGGCTCTGTTGTGCCCCATGGAAGCACACCCTTCCCAGCCACAAAGGCTGCTGTTCCTCCTGGGAATAGCCCCACACAAAGGTAAGAAAGTCCCAAAGGAAGAAAGTCACAGAGTCCGGTGCTGAAACTGGGAGTGACAGGTGACACTTCATTAATGTTTCTGCTGCAAAAGGTTTCTTTGGGAACAAGCTGAGATTTCAGCCCGTAGTTCTCTGGTACCTTGTTCAAAATGCACCCGATGTGAAACTGGATAGGAAGATAGAATGCTCCTAAGGTCCCTCTGCTTTTCACAGCTTTAATGGTTTGTTGACTACCTCTCCTAAGGAGAGGTTTCTGGTGCTTTTCTGTTAGGTTCTTCCTTTCTTATTAAAGTAAAATACAAGAAAACATATCAATAGAGTCACTCAGTTGTCCTTTGTTGCTTTCAGTAAGGAGGAAGAAACACAGAACAAAATATTTATATCAGCAGACAGAGTACACAGCCTATGAACTCCTAGCATTTTCTCTGGCAAAGCCCTCTAAACCAGCCAGAATGTTTAAAAGAAAAAAACAAAAATCTTGCAGCTACTGATCAGTTGATTTAAAGGAGATTATTGGAGTTAATTGAATTCTGGTATTCATCATCCCATTGCCAGTGTGCTCTGTTTCTCACTAATCAGCAAAAGAGGGCTGGACTGGGATTTTTATCTTCCTCACAATACCACAAATACTATACACATATTTCAGAGCAAACCAACATTTCTACCACAGCCAGGAAAGCAAGTCCAGTGTTATCCTTCTAAGTGGTCATTCATTTAACAGACTGTTGGTAGTTCTGTAAAGGTTAATTGATCCTAAATTTCATTAGGCTCTTGGAACTCAGCAATACAGCTATACACACTGTTAACACAACCATTCATTCGTTTATTTCTTGGCTTTCATATTTTTTTAATGAAGTTCAATCTATTTTTTTAATGAAGTTCAATCTATTTTTTTAGGCAATTTTCACTAAATATCTTATGAAGTCCATACAAGGCTAACACAGAGAGACTTTCAGAGTTATCAGAACTTACTTGACTTTGCTACCAGCAGAAAGCATAGCTCTGAAGCAATCAAACCACATGGAAGTAATACCTAATCCATCAGGTTACTGTTGAACACCTGAAACTTTGTTTCCAGTCCTTGCATTTGTTTCCCTGTCTTTGAAAGGAGAGCAGTAGTAATGTTTACATAGTTCAGAAAGTAACTTTTCTTGTAGAAGATATAAAAGGTGCAGAGTAAGTCAGTAAAAGGGCTTTTAAAAGAGCTTAGTGAGACAGTTTGTTTAGAAAAAGAGCTATAGATCAATTTGGGAAACAAGTCAACCTCTGAAAATCAATTAGCCTTTCTATAACAGCAGCAGTATAAAGCAGCTTTATAAGGTGAAATCGCTTACAATTATCAGCTTTCTAAGAATAGTCCACGGATTTTCTCAAATGACTCCCCAGTTTTCAGGTAATACTTTTCATTCTAAAGTCAAAGAAAACCAGACTGATGTCACCACAGAACCTTCCCACCTTCCTTCCCCGAGGCATTCCTTCTCCCATTGACGCCACCCATTTCCATTGCCTCGTTGTTTGCCCCACACTCTGCCAGTTACCGCTTAATCTTCTTATGAAAATTTTCTAACCTGTGCCTTTTCAAACGGGCCACCCACGCGGGGCTCCTCTCTGGGCACAGAACCGCTCTCAGGAAGGTGTTCACCTCATATACAAGCAACAAACCAGAGATTTCCATCAACAAAACCCTTGGCTGTTAGAGCCTGAGGGAAGAGCCCAGGTTCCCAAACTACCTGTCTGATTTCATCCGAGAGCAGATGAGACCTCATTCCCTGACATTCCTGTGAAGGCAGTTTGTTCACAGAGCAAAAGATTTGCGAGCAGACACAGATCACAGACACCATCCCCTGTGTGAGGAGAGGAAAGGTTTATTATTTCCTTGAGCTGCCCCGCAGATAAACCAGCACCGGCGCCGTGTGGGACCCGCTCGGGTGCGAAGGAGCCGGGGCAGGCACGGGCTGGGGCTGGAATCGCTCCGGGACCGTGGGAAAGAGGAGCGGAGAGAAATTGACGCGAAACCTACAGAAACCGACCAAGCTCGGGCTCTTGGTTGGAACCTGCGCTTGTTCGTACCGGCGACAGGCAGCAGAAATGTTTGTTCTTCACATCATTATCGCACCGCCCCGGCGAATACAAAGCGCACCGGGAGGCGGCCGGCGCGGAGCCGGCGCTGTGAGGGGGAGCGCGGCGCGGCGCCGGGCGGGCTGGTCGTGGCGGCGGTGCCCGGCACACAAAGTGCCCGGCACGCCGAGTGCTCGGTCCGGCTCCGCGGTACCCACGTCCCCTCAGGGAGAACACCCGCCCCCTGTGCCCCCGGGCGCGGAGCAGCCCCGCGTCCCCTCAGGGACCCCCCGCCCTCTCGGCTCGGCGGGGCGGCGCATGCGCGGCGCGGGGCAGAGCAGCGCGGGCAGCGATGGCGGGCGGGGAGCAGCGCGGCGCGCCCGGCGCGGGGCGGGTGGCGCTCAAGAAGGAGATCGGGCTGGTGAGCGCCTGTGCCATCATCATCGGTAAGGGCCCGCTCCGCTCGGCCCGCGCGGGGGGCGGCGGCGGCGGCGGGGCGCCGTGGCGGGGTGCGGTGCGGTGCGGTGCGGTGCCGGGGCAGGTGGCGGGGGAGCTGCCGGGGCTGCGGGACGAGCGGGCATCGCTGTCACACGCGGCCCGTCCCGAGGTGCCAGCGGGGCAGGAGTGGCAATCCCCTCCGCCCCGGGACGCGAAGGCGTGAGGCTGTTCTGGAGCCCTTGGCTGATGGCACGAGAGCTGTTGAGCGGCGCTCGCATCTGGGACTGGCACAGGTGGATCGGTGCGTGCGGGATCGGGGCTCTCCGAGGTGATGCGACTCTCGGAGGGGCAGCGTGGGCTCCCGGGAGGCGCTCGCAGGGTGTCCCGGACCCGCAGTGTGTGTGGAGCGGGTTGGCAGCGGGACGGCCCCGCTCGGAGCCTTCCCCCGCAATCCCGGTGTGCGGGTCGGAGCCGCCGCTCCGTCACCGAGCCAGCACTGGGACACCGGGACAGGCTGTGCTCAGCCCTGCCCGCTCCATCCCGCTTTGGGCTGGACTGGTGGGATAAGCCTGGGGAAGGAGCGCTTTCCCAGGTGAGTCCCGGCACCCAGAGAGCGCCAAACGCCGTGGGAAGACCCAGCGTTCACCTTCCCCGAGAGTGCTGGAGAGAGTCGCGGTGACAGCGGGGTCGAGGCCCGTGGCAGCAGCAGCGGGCACAGCAGAAGCTGCTGCATCTGTGGGAATGCACCGCTCAGTAGCAGAGTTGGCTGGGCCACCCCTTTGTGTCTCTGTGATTGATGTCACCAAGCCTGAGGAAGAGGACTTTACTGCAGCCTTCCTGTAGATGATCACACTGCCCTACTGCAAATTTTTTGCTCCTGTGTCCCTTTATGTCCAATTTAGGTGGATGGGGTCTTGGGGGGAAAAAAAAAGAAAAAAAAAAGAGAGAGAGAGAAATTTCAATTCCACTGAACAGGATCTCTTGCATTGTGGGCAAGGCTGTTATATGAAAGGAAAATATTTCATGTAGTTCCCATAGTGAAATAGTAAAATCTGTACCTGCAGCCTGTGGGAAGATGTGTTCTAGGTGTACAGACATACCTTTACTTTGAAACCCGCGGCATATTTAAGGGAGAAAATCTGGTTTCTGGATCTCAATGGAGCACAGGTGACCTTGTGTAAGAGTGGAGCACTGGTGGGTATTCAGAGCAGCACAGTGTTGTAAGTAAGGCACTTCCAGGGTTAGGTACTGCCTGAGTTGCTGCTGGCTGCAGGGAAAATTTATGGCACCTATGTCATTTATTAGCTATTAGAAAATGGTATATCGAGACTGCTACCTTGCTCTGCCAGATCCTTTCCCTGTCAGCCTTTCACCAACCTGACTTATTTACAACATCTTGCAAGCAGAATACATCTGTGTAACACCTGTCCAAATTAAATCTTGTGAAACAGCCCCTCATCTAATCAAGGACATTTGAGCAGGAAAAAGTATTGACATTTATGACAAAGTCTAGTACTCTCAAGTGGTTTAGGTATAAGAGAAGGTTATCTGCTGTGCCACACGAAGCCTAAAAAGTCTTCTGCAAGATCCCCTATATTTTTATATCGGACACTTGAAACACAGCCCTAGAATCCTATTTTTGAGCTTGATTTGTCCGTGTGCAGATGTGTGAAATTACATCAGGCATCACAAAGTCCTCGGTAACAAAGTGATACATGGTAAGAGTATAGCACAGCTACATCAAACATGACAGCCTCGAGTCAGGGGACACTGCAAGCCATTACTAAAGTGACATCTTATTTAAGGCTCCTTCAGCAAAAAAATAAACTAATGGATCCAAATTGGTGTATCAGGCAACCAGTCAACTCACAAATTTTCTATATGATAGAATTCAACACAGGGAAGACTTATTTCCAAATGATTGGGGGGGGGGGGAAATGGGTGCAGTTGATGTGTCATAGCCTTTGGAACTGAGGACAGACCAGGACTTTTATGCCAGCCAACACGTTGAATTTCCTGAGTAGGGGAGGGTTTAAAAGGTTTAAACCATTTCAAGGGTTTAAATATCAAATTCTGACACGTCCCACAGCAAAGCCATGTTGCTTGAGAACCCCAAGATAAACAGAAATTGCCTTTGGAAAAAAACCCTCTTTTTGCTCTGCGTGGAGTTCAAAGAAGATTGTGCTTTCTTATTTTTCTTTAAATGTTCTTACATTCATCTTTATTCAAACAGTGTTTGAAAGTGCTGCAGACATAGAAAATGTAAGAGCGTATTTTTGCATTATCAAACAGAAGCTTGATGCTGTGATCTGCCAGCATTACACCAAATGCTCAGGTTTAGCAGACTGTTCCACAATTCTAATCAGCAGCAGGATGGATGAAGAGAATTATAATCTTCTAGTAATTAGGAAATAAGAGGAAACACTAGGGAGTATTTGGAAAATACTTTAAATATGAGCTTATGTTGCTTTGTTATTTATGTTATGCTATTAATAAGCTGCTGGTTGCCCTCTATACACTAATTCTGCTTGTTTAAAATAAAGCATTATATGATTCGCAGTTGGAGGCGGGGAGTGCTGGGGAGCACTCAGAGAACAATGAAATTAATGAAAGAGAGGGAATGGAGGTGGGACCATCATTATCTGGTGCATTTGAGAGTATTCCACTAATGTCATCGTCTCTGGATATTTTGTAGTCCAAAAGTACCCCATCACAGTTGCAACCAAGGAAATAAAACCAACCTCTAGATGCAGGTACATCACTTCACCCAGGCTGAACGTGACAGGCTAAGGAGGTGCTCAGCCTGCCCTGGGAACATGGGGCATGTTTGGGAAACAGGGAGGGCAGAGGCAGCCCTCATCCTGCAGCTCCCTTCCCCTCTGCTAATTCCCTGCCACACAGGTGTTCCTTTCCAATCTTCTTGCCACGTTTTGAATTTTAGGACAGTTTTCTTACTATGCTGTCTGAACATGCTCACAAAACTCATTCTTTCAAAATTTTAGCCTCTCTTTATATAGAGGTTTGAAAGGCTTTGGCATTAGAAATACCAGTTCATCTAACAGGAGATAGTCAGAAAAATCAGCACAACAAAGAACATCAAATTAGGAATATAATATGCCTGTCCTATATCCACCCCATGGAACAGTCTCCTGAGTTCTTCCAGCAGCCTGGCCTTCTCACAGCATGTCTGTCCTTCATTACTTCATTATTTATATTTTTTAACTTGCATACAAACAAGCCTGATTAGAGAAGAAAGTTGTTTCCAAACTTTCTTTCACACTGAGGCAGAAGACACATCTTTAGAGTATTCTTATGTAAATGCAGGTACTAAATATAAAGCCTTTTTGTTTTAACTCTAAAAAGAGACTGATACTTAATGACTGCAAAACTGAACAATGTTTAGTAGAAGTAACAAACCTTTCTGGCCACATCTCTGCCACAGAATTTTGGAAAGTGCCTGAGAATTGCTGTAGAAAGACCCAAACTACTCTGTCTCAAACATGGTTATGCACAGTGAAAGCAAATCTCTCCTGGGCTCCAGACATTAATAATCCTACAAAGTACTCAGTGACACCACAAATCAAGCTTGCCAGTACCCAAATGAAGTGA
>NW_020956369.1:2819-5528 GCF_003031625.1 Empidonax traillii | reverse complement strand
TCTCTGCCACAGAATTTTGGAAAGTGCCTGAGAATTGCTGTAGAAAGACCCAAACTACTCTGTCTCAAACATGGTTATGCACAGTGAAAGCAAATCTCTCCTGGGCTCCAGACATTAATAATCCTACAAAGTACTCAGTGACACCACAAATCAAGCTTGCCAGTACCCAAATGAAGTGATACAGCTTATAAAGTAGTGACGTACATGTTTTATTATCCACTGGATAATAACTAGATAATTGCTTGAAGCCCAAGCTAGATTTTGTTTAGCAGACACAGAAATCAATGCTGTATTTAAGTCAGCAGTTATTTTATGCACATACACATAGCTGGCTTTCCATAGCACTGGCAGAGCTATATATGTAATTAAGATTATTGCACGTGTCTATTCTATAAGCACAGGCATATGGGCTATACCAAGAGCCTCTGATTCAGTGCCTTCCTGAGAGATTTGCCTGGGTACATGAAAAGCTAAGTAAGAAGCTCCATGACTTGTCTACCTGGAGTTTCTACTGCATTCCATAGTTCTTTAGAAAACTACAACAATTATGAACAGCAGCCTGATTAGTGTCTGATACCAGCCTGATTCTTTTGGTCCCAGTAACAAAATTTAGCATTCTTACATTAGAAATGTACATTTAACTGTGTACACAAATTGCATGTATAACACGTGTAACAAGAGACTGTTTAATGCACATCAAGTAACTTTATATAAAACAGTTCAACATCTCTTAAAACTTTTGTTTATGTGGCTTGTAAAACTGCATGAATGCAGCCACAGGGTCATACTTGCATAGTGATGGAGTCTGTTGAGTAGTCATGAATTATCTCGTGTCAAGCTATATAAGGCCTATTAGAAGACCTGCAAATTGAGCCACAATAAAATATGTCAGCTAAAATTAAATGCATATCCTTCTTTTGCTGAGCACAGGCAGTCGAGTTTACCTGCTTCAGCTGACTTGGCATTTGCTTAAAAAATGCTTGCAGTGCTCATTCTGCTCACACAGAAGTTTGATGTGAGATCCCTTATAAAAGGGTTCCTGATTCAAGTCCAGTGATAGCATCAAAACTGTGTTCAGCTGACCAGTGAACAATATGTTCAGCTACTGCTAGTCCTGAAAGTAACTTTTTGGAATTATGTATCCATATCACCCAGAAAATGGCACACACTGACTTCCTTCCATAGCTGACTAGTTTTATCTTTTGTCTGTTAATTCAGGGTTTAGACACCTGAAAATATGTGATCTGAGACAGATCAGTGAGAAATCAGCCTAGTAAGTTTATTACTATAGAACTGGAATTGTCAGCTGTCCTTGTGCTTGTTCAGCACAAGGTGTGATTCTCCACAGGGGAGAGAAAGAGGAATCATTCTCTGTGTTGTCTCTGTTCCAAGAGTGTCAGAGCTTTGACCCCTCCTGAGGATGGGGAACACCCCAGAAGTGTGTCTGGAGAAGCATCACCAGGTGGCTGTGAATCCCCTTCAGTCAGCCACCCTTTAGGTGGTCTCAACAGAGTGCACACAAGCTGAAAAGCCTCCTTACATCACAGATGCTCCCTTATGTCAGAGTTGTCCCAGTATGCAGTGGGAACTGCTGCCCACACCATGATAATACATCAAGGGATCAACAGAAGCAGTTTCCTTGGTTGTCATTGGATCTGCCAGCATTGTACCTACATAAAACAATTGCATCTGCATGAGCAGGGGAATTAGCATTTGCAGAAATATCACTTCCAAGGACAGCACTTCAATGTGATTTTTTCCTCCTTCTCATTAGCAGAAAACTATTTACCAGCCTTCTTGTGTGTCAGTTTGCTCTCTCATTACCACTGTGTCCCCTGCCATTCTAACACACCCTAAATCCCACAGTCTTTATAGGTAGAATCCTAGTACAGGTTTAGTTCTCTGTAAGTTTTGGTGCTATTCTAAAGGAAGTGTTAAATGAATCGGAGCAATTCAACTGTGGGGATTATTCCAGTACTCAATGATACAGAAATTCCTCAGACTTAAACATCACCAGCATTTTGCTCTCCACCTTTCTTGGTGGCTAAGCACTGGGGAAAGAGAACACATGGAAGTGGGAATAACATTCATAGTCCTTTTTCATAGCATACAAGAACTGAAGTGGAAATGGGTAGGTACTAACTCCTGCTGCTTGGGAAATTTGCTCTGATCATGTTCCATATGCCACCATTGCTCTAGGCTAGGGTTTGGTCATTAAATCAACTGGCACCCACCAGATCCATCTGCTTATCACATCATCAGGAGATCATTCCTAGTCAGACACAATGGACTTCACTGGAGTGGTCCCTGAGTTAAAGGACTGCAGCAGAAAGAAAGATGTACGAAAAAGACAGCAAAAAACCCCCCCACATCTCTGGGTGGTTTCTTCTGATTTCTGTGATCCTACCTGGGATCATACAAAACAGTGGTGCTCCAACAAGAGTTTTCTCCCTATCTGAATCCATGTGAGACCATTCCACCTTTACAGCTAGCTGAAGTTCCAGGACACGCTTTTGTTTGCTGACTTGTGAGAGTAACACAGATTACACTTCAATGGTTCTCTCTCCAAAAAAAAAAAAAAAGCGTTTCTAAAAAGAGCAAGCTTTCCTTATCTCTGTTACACACCTTGCTAAGTAATGTTTTCAAGCATTCAGTTCCACATGGCACCTGCTGACATGACACACAAAATATTTATAAATGTGCAACTGC
>NW_020956369.1:0-2429 GCF_003031625.1 Empidonax traillii | reverse complement strand
AAAAAGCGTTTCTAAAAAGAGCAAGCTTTCCTTATCTCTGTTACACACCTTGCTAAGTAATGTTTTCAAGCATTCAGTTCCACATGGCACCTGCTGACATGACACACAAAATATTTATAAATGTGCAACTGCTTTTTTTTTTTTTCAGGGCGATAGTTCAGGATCTGTCTGTGGACTGCAGAGAAATGTAATTCAATATCTTGTCCTCTTATAAATGCAGATTCTGGTTTGGTGAAGTCAGCAGTCAATGTTTGTTCAAGATCAATGGCACATCTTCCTTACTAGTGAGAAACCACAAAGACACTTTTGAGGCACTTGAGAATTTTTTTTCCATACTACTGAAAATTACATGTCCAGGTTCCCTCTGTACACGAAAGCTGATAGGTGTCTGTAACTTGGTATGACAGCCAGTATGAAAAAGAGTCTGGTAATGCTGAGAAAGATCTTTTTGAAAGAAAGAAACCTAGAGATGCTCATCCAAAATGCAAGTTACATTTATGCCATGATATTTTAGGGGCAATGCCGTGTTCTCACATTCTTTGAGACTGCTCCAGCACAAAGTTCTCCATCAGAATTGTTTGGGGTAGCCTTTCAACTGAGCTCAGGGATCTGAAAACAAGCTGCAGTTTCATTTGAGAATAAAAAACTATGGCAAAACTCAAATTAAACTGTTAAAAATCCAAGGAGATTCTGCAACTTCTCTGAGCTAGCAGTTTACATCTGAGACTAAACTTACTGAGGAAGGCAAAAAGGAGCTTCAATTAGAAATTCCTGGCAGAAACAGAACAAAAAGAAAACAAAGAAACAAACACCACCACCCCACAACAAAAACCCAAAACAAAACACACCAAAAAAAAAAAAAAAAAAAACCCAAAGCCTGAAATTTGGTTTTTTCTTTTTACTGAGTATTTCTGGACAAAGTGAAGGGGTTTGTTTGTCCACAGATGTGCCTTTCTGCTGCAGTCTGTGGCCAGGAGAATTCAGCGTGTGAAGTCCTAGATGTACAATCCAAAAAACAAGAGCCAAAACAGCAGCAAAAAGACAAAGTAAAAAAAATTACTTTTGTTAGTTTTTTTTTTGGGGGGGGGAGGGGGGTGGTTACCTTCTTACCTTCTAAAAAAAGTAGAAAATTCTGGTTGGGACACTGTGACTCTGATCACAAGGCTGAAGCAATGAGCTTTCTGCAATGGATGTTGGTAGTTCAGATACCCTACAACAGAACCCCCTTCTTCCTCGACAGATGAAAAAACAAAGGTAGCATCCTTTGGTAAGTGCCTCACTCCTGGTCTGGCAGTACAGTGCCTGCTTTCAGCAGTGCCATAAATCTCCACTCGTGTTCCCTTTTCCTGTGCCCTGCAGCTCATTTCCTTCTAGCATAATGTAGCCTTTTCTGTTGAGAAAGTCTGTCCTGCTTTGGCAGGCTCACAACAAGCAGAAATGGTTTGCTAGAGGTTTAACTTTTTTGTGTTTGGAGCTTTGCGTGTGCCAAACTTTTCCTTTTGAGCCCCCGTTTTTTTGTTGGGCTGCGGGGGGGAGTTTCTACTCCCTGCCACCCTTTTTTTTTCTTCATCTTGATTGCAGCATGATAAAATGAGAAGGCATTTGTCACTACTGAAGTGCCCCAAATATAAACCATCCTAACAGTGTTTGTTTTTTGTTGTTTGGTTTTTTTTTTTCTGCTGGTCCTGAAAAACCCAAAAGTCTCCCAAAGAGTTCTTTAGCAGATGCTCCATGGTGAAGAGCAGGGAGCCAGCATGGGCTGAGCATCTCAGCATCCTAATTCCTTTTGCAATGCTCCTGTCCCTCTCTGTGTAATGGGAGAGCACAGAGAATATCCCAAGCCCTGTTCTCCTGCTGAGAAAAGCCATATAATGGTAAATACATGTATTCACCTGCCAGCCTCCACAACATCTCTTTATGCAGTATTAGTTTGTTCTCCTGATGTGTTCTTCTGGCACTAAACTTTGCAATTCGGGGCAGAAGAGCGAGATTTGAAGAGTGGTTGCCTACAAATTGTTCCCATCTTCAGGAACTTGTAGATTGTGTTTTTCTGACTGCAGGGTAATGAATGAACCAATCTGGTGTTAGGGTGAGCTGTTCAAATTCTCGCTTCTGGACAGGGACATGGTTCATCATCCCTTTCAGGCAACAGAGACAAATTCCACTGGATCTCCAAGCAAGAAAGGTGGAGAGGAATATGCTGATGCTGTCTAAACCTGAGGAATTTCTATATCACTGAGTAATGGAATAACCCCCACAGCTGAATTGCTCAGATTCATTTAACACTTCCTTTAGAATAGCACCAAAACTTACAGAAAACTAAAGTCTTTCTGCTTCTGAAAGTGAAGTTGAAATTTTTTCTCTCATCCTGAAATACTGGTGTAATCACACTTGAAATGTGGGGCTAGAAGATCAACACTGTAAAACAC
>NW_020956368.1:176295-178029 GCF_003031625.1 Empidonax traillii | reverse complement strand
TCATTTCATGGACATGAGAGCAATTAGCCAAGAACTTACAAGCTCAGCAGAGTTAGGGAAGTAGTTTATAAACAAATCAAGGTTGCTCACAAGGCATGTTTTCTCAGATCCGGGGAAATGGTAAATACAGTCATCTCCCAATTAGTCTGACCAGCAAGGGGGAGATGGGGTAACCTGGATAAAGAAAACACAAATACTCCAAAACACATGTAAATGAGTCAATAAGATTGCATGATAAAAGCATAAAATGGAAAAGGTTTATGATGCTTTTGGCTTATATTCCTGGGTGTTAATGAGCTCCTGAGCTGGGAAGTCTACACAGTGTGCTGCTTTATACTTAGCCCAAGTCTACTGTGTGTGGTATAAACATTTCCCTGGTTCTTTAGCCCTAAGAAATCCCATTCCTTGGTGGGTATGCCGTGTTCATGTACAGGGCTGTGAGCAAGAGCAAGGTCTCCTGAGTCATGTGGGACTTGGCCTCTGAGCTGGCATCACCAGGAGCTCTGGGCATGAGGCAGTGTGGGTGCAATCTCCTCTGCCAACAGAGCATCCCTCATCTGCTGCACAGGCACCCTGCACAGCTCACTCCATGCAAGGCTTTCCCAGGATCTAATTGGAGCAGATATTCTTCTGTCTGCTCTCTGTATGGTTGTCACTCTCCCATACTTCTTTAATTAAATAGCTTCTGTCTGCTGTTCCAATAGTATCTACTTGCCAATACTTAAAGTGGCATTTTCATACACTTCTCTAAATGCACTGTGTTAGAATTCAGCCTGGCTTACACTCATGGGCTTTTCTGAGCTCTGAGGAAAATGTGGTGGAAAATGTCTTACCAGAAGTTAACTTGTAAAGCGTAACATAATCAGATATACTGTGCTATGTGGTATCTTAAAAGCTGATGACTTGTGGTCAAAATTAAAGTATACTACTATACTAAATGTCCAAAACTGTATATATAGCAAAAAAAATACGAACATAACTTTAAGGAATTACTGCAGTATAGATTGACTACTCAGCAGCACTTCCTTTCAGAATAAGTATTTATTAGCACCTCAGATTTGGAACATGCAAATATTGTTAATTATTCCTGAACATTTAAATATCCATTGTGGGTTACTGCACATTTTATTCCTTTGGTGCAATGTGTGTTCTCAGCTGCCCAGAACCCCACAAGGTTGATGCAATTCAGTATATTTTATTCTTGTCGTGGTTTTGCTCTGGGTCAATTTTGCCTTCCACTCTCCACATAATTACTACTAGTTGAGAGAAGGTATTTGCAGACAAAAGAGAGACAGGATTTGGGGAAAACAGTATATACATTTATTACTAGTAAAATAAAAACTACTAATAAGTTAAAGATTAAAGAATTATATCTATAGCAATTTCTACTCAAGTTAAAGTGTTATATATTTACAAAAATACTTCTTCCCTTTTTATACTAGTCCAAGGAGAAGAAGTAGTCTCATTCTGTATCTTTGGAGTTCCAGTTCTTTCTTTCTAGTAGCAGATTCTTAGCAGCAGCACACTTTTATTGCAGTTGGAACTTTTTCTCTCTCTCTCTCGTTCTGTGTTGGCTTCCAGGGCTGGGCTTACCCCCCTCCTGGGCTAAGACTGAAGGATGGAGATTACTCAGGTCTCGAAGGATTTTTCTTCCATAGGCTTGCAAGGGGACACTTGCTTACTATGGATCTTCTTCCACAGGGTTATAGGGGATAATGGTTTAAGAGTCCACCC
>NW_020956368.1:173072-174102 GCF_003031625.1 Empidonax traillii | reverse complement strand
CTCTCTCGTTCTGTGTTGGCTTCCAGGGCTGGGCTTACCCCCCTCCTGGGCTAAGACTGAAGGATGGAGATTACTCAGGTCTCGAAGGATTTTTCTTCCATAGGCTTGCAAGGGGACACTTGCTTACTATGGATCTTCTTCCACAGGGTTATAGGGGATAATGGTTTAAGAGTCCACCCCTGTTTCTCTATGGAGGTCCCTCCCCATGGGAGAACAGTCCTTGATAGACTTCTCGGCATGGGTCTGACACGGATCCACACACACACGGATCCCAACATCTCACATGGGCCGTCTCGCTCCAGCATGAGATTTCTCAGAGTCACAAAAACTTTAACAGCAGTATAGATTTACACACGCACGGATCTCGGTATTTCACCTGAGTCGTCACTGCTCCAGCACAGGTTTCCTTCAGGGTTACAAATCTCCACCAGGACCCTGTCTCATTTCAGTCCTTTTCATGAAGCCTCGGTTCTCTTTAGTACATCCACAAACTTCTTTATCAGCTGCATGGGGAGTCTCCTTACTCCAACACACTTTTACAAGTAGCAAGGATTATTTTTCAGTCTTTTTCTTGCTAAGGAGAGAGAGCAGAAAGGCAGGGGGGAAACAAGCCTCCCCCCCCTTTCGCACTTTACTTTTCTTGCTGCAGTTTCAGCTGCCAGCTTCGACCTTGGAAGCTCCGTTATCTTTCGGCTGGAATTTTTTCACAGCGGCTTCTGTCCAAGCAGTCCGTTTTTTAAACTTTTTTTTCTCTTCACTCTCTTACAAGAGAGAAGGGAGGACTTCAGTGCTGCACCTGCTCCCCCCCTGGCCCAAGCCGGGGGAGGAGGGAGTCTGGCCCTGCTTGGGCCCACTACTCCTCTTCTCTACATGGCTGCTACTCTAATTCCAACTGCGCCAACAACCTTCTCTTCCGTTTTCTTGAAGATGTAATTAGCAAAGGCGTTTCTGGACTTTTGATTGGTCTTTTTGTCCGGAAATTACCTGGACAAAACCATCATCAGCCCCAGGGATGGGCTGAGGGGCAAAA
>NW_020956368.1:115198-172375 GCF_003031625.1 Empidonax traillii | reverse complement strand
GGCTTATGTGCAGGTGCTGCACACAGCTGTAAACAACCTGGGCATTTGTGGTTCCCAGGCTGTTGGAGATGGGTGCCCATGGTTTATTGGGCATGGTGGTATTCAGTCAAGGGTTGGACTTGGTCTTGGAGGTCTTTTCCAAGCTTAGTGATTCTGTCTCTCAGTCTGGTTACACCACAGGGCTCCTGTCCAGCATCCTCACCCTGAACAGCAGCAGGGGTTATGCAGGTGGCTCCACTGAAGCCCAGTGGGCTCCCAGGGGATGTATCTTGTGAGAAAGGGTTGGAGAATGAGGTCTTGAATGTTGCAACAGGAAAATGCCCATTTCTACCTTATCTCTTGGTAAAATTAAGTTTTCTGCACTGATGCTGAAAGTTTTCAAAATCAAGCCCTTGTCTGTTTTGTCACTGCCAAACCTGGGGGGGACAATGCTGATGCACATCCACTCTGCAAATGTCTATGGAGTTGTTTTTTTAAGAAGAGCCAGGTACATGTATACCAGTCATCTCCTTAGCACCGAGCCTCTCCAGCACTCTAACCCTATACTTTAGTCACTACTGACAGGTAGAGGGCAAATTTGCATAATGAACTGTTTAAATATTCAGTTTTATCAAGGCTTCAAGGCACTATTTGTCCTCCGCATCTTCAATAGCTAGTGACCCTATCTAAATCAACATCATTTGTCAAATCAAATTAGACTTGTTGTTAATTTCAGACAGTGATGTTCATCTTTTTGATGCTTTCAAACAACTCTGAGGTAAATCCCTGTGACATAATGCTGCTTAGATATGCTAAATGAGTCACTTGTTCAATGCTGCAATTGTCAGAAAAATATGAAACTTAGCTCTAAGGTAAATATTGTTGGGTCACTTGAAATGTATGCAAATTTGACATTTCTCTGCTGATTAGCATATCTACACATCAAAGTTTTCTATATATCACATCAGATATTTTTGATTCAGGAGAGTTAAGGTCAGTGGCACTTGGCATACTCTTTACTTTGCATCAGACAAGATGAGAAATGAAAATCTTCTCAGGGAAACTTTCCAGCTTAAACCTTACTTTGCTGAAATAAGAACATTGCAGAGGAGCAGGGAAAAATAGCACAGGTTCCTGGTTTTCAGTAAAAAAACTAATAGAGGAACATAAAGAGGTTATTCACTTAACTAATGAATTCCAAATGAAGAAAAAAAAAAGGAATCAATAAATATTTGGGCACAGAGGCAGTAAAAAGCTTCTCTTAATTACTGCAGGGAATTTACCTATATAAAGTATACATCTGCTTATGCATGTCTTTGGTTTGGAAATTAGTCTTTCAATGATAAAACGAGGAGGTATGTCCTGTTCTTTTAAAAGTTGTGTTTTGATTTGTGTCTGAAATGCGTCAGTGGGAGTTTTGCACTGTCCTCCCACAAACCCACCTGTGCGTGATGGAGCTGCAGCTCCCAAGTTAATTAGCTCCAGGATTGCTTCCATAGATGCTAATATAACTGGTCAGAAGAGTTAATTGTACACTCATTTTTGCACATCAGACCTTTAGAGATCATCAGTAAGTTGTCAGAGGGTTAAGTTCTCCAAAACTCTCTGTGAAAATCCATTGTGTTCCATGATAAACTGGTTTGAGTGGTCCTGGGCTGTCATGTACATAGTCACAGGAAGGATAATTGATGTAGCCCCTTTGGAGTCCTGATACCTGAACAGCTCTGCCTCAGTGAGGGTAAGGAAGCACACACAGTGTAGGTACTAAAAATTCTCCAGCCTCTTTTGCTGGAGAATAAACTGAGCTCAGGGACTTTCTGCTCTGCTGCAGTGGAGTTAACTCGGTCACGTAGATGCTTTTTTATTCTTTCCAAAGAGAGTGAAACTATCTTAACTACATCATCCACTGAATGCCAGCGAAATTTTGTTTTAAAAATAAAACAAACGTTTTTCAAATTATTGGAGCAGAAAGATGTGTCAGACACCACTAACATATGTTTATTTTTCTTTTTCTCTCCTGGAACTGAAGCATGGCCAAACTCTGTTTCCTTCTCCTTTACCTTGTGTGAGTATGTATATACAGATATAAATTTTATACTTATTTTTTTATAGGAGACCCTCCATGCTACATTCTAGAAACAAATCAGATGATGGACATATTAGAATGGACTTACTAGACTCCAGAAAATCAGACACTGAAATGCCGGTTGATCCATTATTCCTTCAGGGCATATAGCACCACTCAACCACATTAGTAGTTGATGTTTGATGATAAATCAATAATAGCTTTTATCTTCTAAGTAAAAGATATTTTATTCTCTTCCGTCTTTTCCATGATGGGTGAGATAAAACCAGGAGCTGCACTCACATTCTTAAGGCAAGATTTTAAAACTATTTTGGTGTAAGATTCACATTTGCAAGCTGCCCATGCTTCCCATATTGGCAATGATTTTGACAAATGTAAAAAAGTCACTAATATTTTGACACTTTCACTGCCCAACTATGATACCAGCTGGCTGTGAATTCAGTTATTCATTGTTCTGCTGTATTTTAAAGACTGGTCCAGAGCCAATGTACTGGACCAGCTCCATTCATTCATTTTCAAGATTGAAGTTTCAGCTAACTGTAGTGGCCATTTTTCAAATAGATCTGGAAACCTCCTCCAATTTAACAGGATCATACAGAACAGAAAAAGTCAAGTGTGCATGTAGATTTAAGGCTCTTTGCTTCAAGGGAAGGGATATATACGTTTCAGCATGAATCAACCTAGTCCTCACAGGATTTCTGACTGCTCTCAATTTTTATTTTTTTAAAGACATGACCAGTGCTTTCTTCACACTAGAGCAAGCAAAAAAAACTAAAATCTTGATGATGGTTAGATGCATTTAAAATAAAATTGAACTAAGGTATAGCTGTTCTGAATTCTTAAAATGAGAAATCACCACCCTGATCTCATGCTGCCTGACATTTTTAACAACTCACTCATTAATTTTAAAGAAACTAAAAAGAAACTTACACATTTTTGGCTCCAGATAGGCAAATACAACTTTGAAATAGACAGGGATGGAGCTCTTGGAAGTCCTTAGTGCACTTGCAGTGCAGACCAGAAGTACAGGACCCTCTGTAAGTCCAGTGTTTTTCGATTTGAGCATCCTGGAGAGCAGATACACGTCTAAGTAAGCAGGTCCTTTTGAAGTGCCCTTCTTAAACAAACATAGCAAAAATGTGCTTACTTCCTTAAAAGTCTTTATTGTGCCTGCTAACGTTTTACACTATTTTCCAAAGTCAGTAACAATATTCATCCCTCTGGCTTGTAACGCACTGATTAAAAAACAGATTGCCAGCAGTCATCTGCTATTGTCTGGCTTTCTAAATTCTGTTTCTGGTTTAATTTACTTGATTGTTCCATGCACTATTCATGAGTTCTATAATATTCCAAACTTTAATTTCAACAGATTAATTCTTACTAATTATTCAGCATATGAACCTGCACATGAGAATTGTACTGTATGCACCATCCTGAGGCACAGAATGGAATGTCGAATCGTTTTCTGATTTCAAGTGGAAAACAAACTAATTATGTGGAAATATGATAATATATTGTGCTGCAGGGACCAGCCCTTTGTCTGTTTAGAAATGTTTACTTATGATCGGCTCCCTGTGTTATTTCTTCCAGGAGGAGCTGCCCTTTCTTAATGCATAAACATTATTGACTGGTCCATGATTCTTTACTTCAAGAAAGCTGATTTACATAATTTTATATTACTTCCGTCTGGTGGAAACAAACAAGACATCCCAGGAAAGTAATAATTGAGCTAGCTGTAGCAATCTTCTGGAAAGATAAGACACGGAAGTCCTTGGAAATGAAGGATCACTTATTTCTCTTTTATTTCTCCTACTTTTTTTTTTTTTTTTTTAAGCTGTCATGCAGCTTTACCTCTGTGCTGTTTGATTTGATGCATATCAGCATCCAGCACTTCATCACAGCATGGGGTCCAAATCAACAATCAAAAACCTGAAGTAGAACATGCTTTCTCCAGTTTTCTGTCAACCTACTCCAGTCAAAGCTAATTGGGTAACACTGGTACTGGGAAATATCGGGATACTGGATCATTCATTGTTTGGGAGAAGCACAGTGAAGCCCTGCTGGGGTCAGTGGATCTGTCAGCCTAGTCTGTGGTGTCTCAGACTTACCAGGCTAAAAGCTGTGGCAACACACCAAAACCTCTCTGTCATTCTGCTCAGCTGAAAAAGAAATGATTTAGTCAAATATGGGAGGTAGGAGAGAGGGGAAATACCATCACCCCTCCACCACCCGATAAGTAATACATTTTTTCTTCCCATGACATGTGAAATGAGATATGTGCTAGAAATTGAAAGGTTGAAATATGTTTTCAGAAATTAATCACCAGAGAAAATTATAAAAATAAAATATAGGAATGGAGTTTCTCAAGGGACCCTACTCAGTAGTGGCATTGTGGAGCAAAGTCAAGGCCCTATGGAAACAAACACCAGCAATGATGGGGGAAGATAAAATCTGGACCATAGGACATTTTAACAGACCTTGGGTGATACAACATGGTTTAGCATATATCACAGTATTTAATTCCCCCCAGAAAGCCAGCTCTTAAACAATCTGGCTTTCCATCCTTCTATTTTCCCCAATAATTTTTAGTTTATGAACTTCACAATTTCTAACACATTCCCCTATTTATCCCATTTCTTTTTTCACTTTACAATGACAAAACAGTTTGTCTGCTTTTTTGACTCATTTTCTGGCTCATTTTTTCTATTATTTCTGCTAAAGACCCCAAGGAGTAATCAGAGGTATGTGTAACTAAAGCAAACAAAACTTCTGTCATGAATCCCATTCTAGGATCCAAATTTTGGATCCAGAATTATATTCTTTCATCCATTTTTCTTTAGTAACTCTAATTAATTATTCCTACCTCAAAGTGTAAAAACTGAGTCAGTGCTGTGACCAGAAGTTATTTTGCTCCTCTCTGAAAGAACATCTTCTCCCCTTTGTGCTGGCTTGATACCTGAATGTGGAGTAAAAACAGGTCCTTATGCTCTGCATGTGCCTGTCCCAACCCTGCTGCTCAGTACTGGTTGAGAGGAGGGATGGAAAACAGAACTGACCTTGGGATGAATCCCTTCAATTGATTCAGCCACTGATCCAGCCACTGATGTACCAAAGACTTTTCATGACAGAAAGACAAACCGAAGGAATCTATTTTTCACAATGAAAATGTTCCCAGAAAGACTAGGACAGCTCAGGAACAATATGCACATTCAACGAGGTGGCTCAGAGGGGAATTTTTAATATCAATTTCAGGTCCTGCATTCTGGTTTGATACAAGTCTAAAAAGTACTACCTTAAAAGACTGTGGTATGAAACTACTGGTGTCAGTTAAAGATGGTTTCATTCACACTTAATTAAGCTATCAGGGAAAGAGGAGAAAGATGGGGCTGTATGGATGTGATGGTTATTTTTCTCATTTGGGTCCAGACTTGTAACTTGCTGCTTTGCTCAGAAATAAGAGCTGTGGAAAAATTCCTTGGGAAATAGCTGTAGAGCATCTCTCAAGGGTACTTAAATACTGGAAATGTAAAGATCATTGTGAACCAGCAGACTGGATTTTCTCTGTGCTGCAGGTTCTTGGAAAAGCAACGCAAGGAAGCAGGGAAGAAGGGAGGATGATTCCCTAGTCCCAGGGTGTACTATGGATTCTGCTACAGCCTGCAGCTGTACCAATGGCTCTAGGCTGTGATCTTGTCTGATCTCCAGCTCAGCTGTGTCAGATCAGGTCAGTCCTTGGCTGAGAGATGTTCCTGAAAAAAAAATCAGAGATGTTTCCAGAAGTGAGAGATGACTGAAGGCAGTTGGCTGGGGCTGGGTTGGACTCCTCTGACCAGGCAGGAGACCTTTCTGCTGTCTGTAGCTCCACACCTGCAGCCAAACCAGTGATGTTTGCTGGCAGTCTGTGGAATCAGTGATGATCACCATGCAGCAGTTCTTCTCTTCCTTCCAATAGGCCTGTCTCTTCATGGAAGGATCAGTTCTCCCAGGTGGTCCCCCATTTCCTTGGCTTATACTTCACTCCTTTCACTGCCTCAGCTCATCCCTGTCAGCAGGATCGGGCTTGCAGGACATTTTCTGTAAAGGACAGGCTGCCACTGTGATTTGTCATCACCAGTCCATAGAAACCCCAAGGAAGCCAAGAAATGGTAGGTCCTCAGCCACCTGAATGGGGCCACAGCTTGCACCTGGGCTGCTTCTGGTGCATACCGCTTGCTAATAAATTTGATTGTTTTTGTAAATTAGCCTCTTTAATTCATTTCAGGCATCGCTGGTAACTTATAACACACACCACCTCCTTTATTGGTAATTTATGGATATTGTTTAGCCTGGCTTCTCTATCAGAAATTGCCACAAATAAGGTGCTGAGCATGCTCAGGTTTACCATATACTTTTTTTGCAGGGTTAGCTGCTGCCACCCATACTGTGTTTCACTGGAAAGAAACCTGCCATGGTTAATGACCTAAACGATTTGTGCTAAGAGACTTTTGCTGAGGGAGCGACTGATCCAAAGCCTGTTGAAATAAATGCAAAGAATAGCCTTGTCTCCAGTGGGCTTTGGATCAAGCCCAGATTCATGTTCATAATACACTGTCTTTTTTCATAATTTTGAGAGAATGGCTTTTTCTCTTGTCTGACAAGCCATAGCAGAGGGGAATGGGGAAAGAAGGAAGGCGAAGAGAACCACAGAAACTGTGCAAAAGGAATTTAAAATGAAAACTGCATTAAAAATTTAGTATCTGAGCAAAAACAGACTACTTTGCTCTGGAAGGGTGAAAAGGAGAAAAAATATTATTTTAATATGTAGCAAGCAAGGACAAGCACAAATGTGACCACGTCTGAGAACAGCAGAGAGCCACAGCCTTGGCTTACATTGAAAAGTTCTGGCAAATATCTCGGTTTAAAAGGAGGTGTGAGAAGGAAGAGCCAGATCTGGCACACAAGCCCCTACATGTTTGTGTGAAGCTGTACCACACTTAGCTTTCGAGACTTTTTGCCTGACTTGAATGCATATGTTTGACAAAAGGAAATGACATATTTGTGTTTACTCCTTACATTACTCAGTCTTCTAAAGGGTTCAGGCAGTTTGTACAAAGGGTTCTGGCTCATTCTCACCGAAGCAACCTGATAAGTGAGGGTTGTACTAATTAAGACATGTAAATTAACAGCACCTGGAGCTCACAAGATGTGCCGGTAACTCTGAGATCAGTAGTGGGGAAGACCGATTTTCTCCCATGAGCAGCGTGAGTGGGTTGGCTCCACTGCAGGGACTCTTGGCCATGCAAAGACTCCCAGTGAGATCTGCTGTGTCCCACTAGTCCTCTATGAGCATTACCATGCAAAATGAAACTTTAAAGAGCAGCAGTCAGACACTCTTCTACTGTTTCCATATGTTTTGAGTTTTTCTAGTGGGCTCCACTTGAATTATCTGTGATTTCTAAAATTTTCTTTCATGGGAAAAGTTGTCTAAGAGATGAATCCAGAGAAAATCTGGTCCTGCTTTTCAGGACTCTCTGTATTGAGTTAGTTTCTTTATGAAACTGGATGTGTCTGTTAAAAGTGCCTGGAAAGAGCATAATTTTGGAGTCTTTTACAGAAAATGGTTCTTCTTGGGCTTGCTTTGCGTTCTAAAAGCTGCTGTGGAGTCAAGAAGGAGCTACATGAAAGCGGGAAGATGCAAACACGCAAGTCTAAGCTGTCCACATTAAACACCCAAGAAGGGGAAACAAACCCCCTCATTTTCCTGCAGGAGTAGACATGAGTAAGAGATGTCAGTGCAGCTATGACATCTGTTTACATGGGGATTTTATGCACCTGTTCACTAGGCAATAACAAATGCTTACCATGGTGGTAGCTGTATCACACGGTACATATGCTGCTTCTGACATACATAACACCTCTTTAAGGAAACACATGGCCCCATATGTCATGAGAACTTGTTTACATTCTACAATACAGTAATGGAAAATATGTTTCATAATAAATGTTTTCATCATTTTTGTGTTTAAGGAAAGAATGGGAGTTTTACGCCCTAGCTGTCAAGCTGAGTGTCCTCCCTCATTGTTCTCATTGAGAGATGTGTGGCTCTGGAACAAACTTCCTACAAGCTTTCCAAATTCAGAAGAGTTTGGATCTCAGCTGGTCAGTTCCAGCGGCCAACACCTATGAAAAGGGTAAAATTAGGGGGGAAAAAGTAAGATAGGAACATATATTTGGGTGTAAACCAGAGTATTTATTTATTTGGTTTGCTATCAAGTGACCAATGTCTGGTCACTCTGACAAGAGCTAATGTTACGTATTACCTGTGTAGAGCTCTTGAGATACTGAAGCCACTTTGGGAAGACTATCCCCATCATATTTAGAGCCCCATCTTTTAGTTCAGTCACCCTGGGACCAGGAAAAGAAATCATACCACTTCAAATCCTTAAAATGAAGCAGGTTCCTGCTTGAAGACTGTCCAGCCCAACCTCCAGAGAAATGAATTTGAATGGCTTTCAACTTTGATATAGTTTGAGTGAGATTATTTAGATTTATGCTGCCATTTTAAAGCTTTTCCCTTTTAGTAATTCTTCTGTTTTTGATTGTCAGGGTTTCCACCACAAAGATTACTTGTACACGTGGACTTTGTCCTGGGTTCACTCCTCACTGCCGAGGCAAGATTTTGTCCTACAATTCAACTAACAGGACAGTAAGAACTCAATAGAATAACTTCTTCCTTTGGAAGACAGGTCCAAGAGCTAATAATTCTCATTATAGTGATTTTTTTCCTTGATATGTATCCTAACTGCCAATTTCTGGTATTTATTTTTGTGGAGTTAGCAAACAAAAGTGAAAATCAGGCGCTGCCTTGTTAGATGAAACTACTGATTTGCAGGCAAAGATGAAATGTGAATGTAGAGCTGAGTGGACAAACAACACTTTTTATTTTGATGTAAGGAATGATACGTTGATATATTGTTCACATGCATCTTTCCTCTGTTTAATCCTTTTGCAGAGCAGTATCACCGCTATTACAGCAGTTCACTTGATAGCAAAGAATGCATGAACAGAGCATTTATCCCAAAATATAATAGCCTAAGCTTATCTCTTTGTGCTTAGGTTTAATGTTGTTTAACAACACTTTTCATGAGTTTCATAGCATGTCCAACCCAAGTACTGTTTATTACCTTTTATCACCTTATCTATCACATATGCATATTGAAAATAAAAAAAGCATCTTTTATTCTTTATTTTAAACTAGCTGCCTGATAACTTCTTTAGTACCTTTAACTGCAGTTTTGTGAGAAATGCAGAGTGTATTTGGCTATTTTTTTCTGGGGTTTTTTGCACTGGTTTAGATTTTATGCAGTACAATATTTGTTGCTGTCTCCTAGTCTGCTTCCTGGACTGGAAAGTCCTTGCCTGTTTTAGCCAAGCTTGGACAAGTGATGTAACTCTCTGTAATCTGATAAACAGGAGTCACAGAACACTTCAAAGCTTTCTTCTGAAATGTGTCAATGGTAAAACCACAAAAATAGATTGAATTGCACTTTTAGTGACATTTTCTGACTTATCCATTCTCAGTGTTAGTTCCTGAGTTCCTTGGAGCTTGTGCAATATGTTAGGGCACGAAGCTACTCTTGCCCATCTGTATTTAAGGACAAAGATACTTATTTTGAGTGTGTCATTGCAAAAAGTTAGAACAAAACACCTCCCAAACTCTCTGGTTCATGCGGTTCGCTTACTGGAGAGAAGTATGATATATTCTTTAATAACACCAGAAGCCCAAGGCTCTAATTTAACAAAGCAAATAAGTCTCTTTGACTTCAAGGATGCTTAAAGTTAACAGTGTGCTTCAGTGCCTTGTGGAATTGGGGCCATATATATAGTGATAATGCACAGCCTGTTAAAAAATGACCTGGCCAAAGCATGGGCTTACAAGATTTTAATAGTGCTCAGTTTATAGATAATTCCAACTTCTTTTAAACATATAAACTATATAAATATTAACGCATAAAAACTTAAGTGTTTTTCTCCATAGGATTAATTCACAGCTGTTTCTCCCATATTGAAGCTTGGTTTTCATCCCACAGATATATATATATAAATATGTGTATATAACATATACATATGTGTATATTTATATAGATATAGATATAGATGTAGGTTATTCCTGCAATTAGGCCCGAGACTCATTTTCAGTACATGTAATAGAAGGGACAGCAAGCTGTGTTTGACTTAGAATTCTTGGCAGTCATTTCTTTTTTTTAAATACTTTCCCTTCTTTTTGAATTTTATTCATTCCAACCACATAAATAGAGCAATTTTAAAAATAGTGGGGTCACATTGAAGTGTTGCCTCTTAACCCATCAGTTTGGTTTTTATGTCCTTTAGAAAAAGGAGGATGATTTCAACTTCGACTATGGCAGGGTACACAAGTACCATTTAAAACAGTGGTTGTAATCTTGTTTACAGGGGCTTGTACATTAATATGCTACTGAAATTTGCAGTGAAATCTTACCTTTTAATTTCTCCTATAAACTTTATTGAACTGGATTATTGCTCATGTACTTGGGTGTCTCCTTTACAGCAGAGAGCTGACAAGCTTTATGAATGGGGGAACAGCATCGTTTAAAAAAGAAAACAACTTCAAATCCCTAAAGAAGAACAGTTTCCCAGCATTTTAACACAAAATACAATGTTCCATCACTCCGAAGCCAACTGGTTTTTATTACTTATTTTCAAGACAAGAAACAATTTGATAACAACCTACAGAAACTTGGCAGGGTAATTAAATAATAATTTTTTTTCCAAAGTCTAATCAAACCATAAAGAGAAAAATCACAAAGATGAGACAAATTTTATTTTGCCATCATATGTGGTGAGTGGTTTCTGAGAAATATCATTTCCTCACTACAGGGAACCGGTGCTCATTAATAGCAGAGCCAAGCAAAATTTCTGAAAATTGTTATTGTAATGTTTACATAATGAGGTCATATTTTTTTCATTTATGAAGTACAGGTGCAAAATCTAAACACTTTGCTCCCAGAAGTGCAACTTTCCAGCCGTTCCTTTCTTAAGTGCAAATGTAACCAGCCAACTATTAATGGGCTATGGAAAACTTTGGGAAATCCCTTTAATTTTTTCTTTTTTTCCTCTTGCAACCTTACCAATACAAACCTCCCAAATCTATCACTCTAAATCTGTTCGCTCTTTAATTTTCTTTCTCTTTTTTTTTTTTTTTTTTTTTTAATTTCTATTTTATTTTTTGAGGACCAGTCAACCTATAGAAGAGCATCTGCTGGACCATGCATGGGGAAGCAGACGTGGAAGCCTTGCAAATGTCAAAGCCAAGGAGTGGGTCGGACCCCAGATGGTGAGTGTTTGCTCTTAACGAGGAGGCTCTTTCTCCTTCAAAAGAAGGGAGGTAGCACCCTCTAGCACTGAGCCTTTGCTACCACTCCAATGACAGGCACTGCCAAACATAAATCAGAGTGATAACAGCCTCTACTGGGGACTCAGACCCACATTTTCCTGCATGGAAGATAAAATCTTTTCTGGTTCTTAATTCAATCACATACCCAACTGGCAATCTTGCATATCAAAATGGGAATCCTGGGAGGCTGCTGGAATATGCAGATCAACAGAAGCTAATTAGCATTTACTTGCAGCCATCCTTAACTGATTGGCAGCACAGCTGTGGGGACCAAGCAGAACATGCTGAGTTGCATATTTGTATGGCCACCTGCCATTTGGTGGGATCCAAAATAGTGTAAACTACCACTTCACAATAACTCAGTGACCTTAGTTCTGAAGTAATATTGAACAGACATATTTGGCTAAGTGTATAATTAGTGCTTATTTCACCTGACACGCAGTTCAACAATAGGCTGTGCAGCAGTACCTTCATAATTTGACATGTTGATGTCTTAATTGAGATTGACAACTTGTTAGAGAGGTACTTTATTTCCAGCGCAGGCTGAGATCTACCCGTCATCACCGACTTTCCTGAGCATATGAAACAATGTGCTTTTATGCCTTAAAACATATTCCAGGTATTCAGATCTGTACAATCAAACTTGAGCGGGGCTCAGTGATGCAAAGCAATGGGTCCAGTTCTTGCAGAGGCTTTATGTGAGTAATTTCATTGCTTTGCTCAAAAAATGCAGTGGAGTAGGGTGTGACCCTGGAAATAAAAATGTCAGGAAGCACAACAAAAAAAATAAAGGGGGAAAGCATGTTTAGGCAGAAGGAATGTCAGCATTGGAGGCCAATTCACACTGCGGTGGTGAAGTGAAAATGAATGAAAGCTGTGCCAAGGATTTACTGTAAAGCATTGAGAAGAGAGTGGTGCCTCCTCTGCTTAAGCAAGCAAAGATCTGTAGCCTGATTGCCTCATGGTCCTAATCTGGAAATCTGGGTTACCTGGATCTTGGGATACCTCTGCTTACAGGCAAAAATAGCTGAAACAGATCAAATTTGTGTATCTGTTGCAAACTATATATAAAGGACTTCTGAAAAATTGGCATGTTTTCTCAGGGTGGCTGTACTGACTTGTAGCAACAAGAAATTTGGTCCTGTTTCAGACTGCTTGCCAGAGAATTGTAAAAAAAAATACTTATATATAATATGGGTCTGATAAGTGATAGGACAAGTATATCTAGGATTGCTGATATAGTGAAATGTAATGTAATCTATAGGCAGTGCTATAATAGTGGAAGATATAGTAGCATAGTGATAGGTCAGAATGGAGTTCTTGTCTGTGTGTTTCCAAGGGGCACCACAGCCTGTGGAAAAATAAGTCCCTTCAATCAAAGCCATATCCTCATTATTCCTGTGTCACATATGGGCAGAAGCAAGACCTGGAGTTCATCTGCTGTTCTTTACCTGAGGAAGTGTTATAAAAAAGGCCTGTTATGCCATTCTTGGTGTCCTTGGGATAAGTGTATTCAGAGGTACTTTGAAGGCACATGACTATAAGGTATTTCATTTTTATTAAAGCACACACGTAAATCACATTCCTGATAATGCAAGGGAATGAGTGGCCATGTTAAGAATCCTCTTCTCTGTGCCTTCATGAACTGTGTGAGCTGTGGATGGACAGAGCCTACCAGGCCAGTAAGTCCAGGGGAGCTGCCTCTGCAGAAGTCATTCCAAAAGTTACTTGATGTTTGTTCTTTGCCACATTCTCAATCATTTTGTCAGTGCTCTTCCAGCAAAGACAGCTGTTGAATGTTACAGCAGCTCTGTTCTCGAGCCCTGATGTGAAGGCTTTTCACACATGGCCCCAGAATTGCCTTGGCTCTTTTTCTGTAGCCACACTGAATCAAACCATCTGCCTCACCAAGCTACTGGAAGAGAAAAATCTCAACTTGCCTACTAAGAAACCCTGCCAGATAAGTAAATACTTCTGAGCTAAGGCTTTGTTGGCAATTTATCACTATTGCAATTAATTTTGCAATATGTAGTAAATACTGCAAGGTGTTGTAGATGTAGCCACCTGGCCCAAAGGCAACTAAAAGTGACAGAAATTCTGCTGTTGTCTTGGATGTAGTTTTATCACCCACAGTCATCATGAAATTGTGTTGTTCTATTCCTGGACATAACCAGGGATGCCCTCAAGTTAGGGAGTTCATATTTGTCCAGGATTTTGCTCTTGCCCAGACAGATGTTGATTTCCGAGAAAGTTACCCAGACACTTTTTTTGGTGGGGGGAGGATCTGAGCAAAATCTGTATCTGGTTGGATGTAGACTGGAAGAGTCATCAGAGTCTAAGCTGATGGGCAACTTGGCAGTCCACTGGGCAGATTGCTGCAGCTCTGGGCTTTGTGTGTGCATGGAAAGCCAGTAGTATTGGCTCCTGAGTCCTGAGACTCCCATTCATCTGGGACTTCCAAGTTCCTTTCTCTGTATTATGCAACCAAGTGGAATTTTAATTAGACTTATACAGTTTGCTTGGTAATTTTTCAAACCTTCTAGATTTCCTTGTTTTCTTTTCAAAACAGAATTAAAACAAACTTCAGAATATTGCAATAATTCCCATGCCAGAATTCCTTATCTTCATCCAACTCTACTTATAAATTTGTGTTGCAGTAGGGTTTGTGATGGAGCTATGTCATGTTGCATTGTGCTGTGTGAATGACAGCCTGATGTAAGTGCTCATCACAGTGCCTAATATGTATAAGGATGATCATAGTTCTGCCAACGGACACACATAGTCCTTTGGGAAAATGAATGCTAGTAGTTGTATACTAGCAGTAGTAGTAGGGGCAAGGCAGTGAATTCATTCTCCATCCATGAATCTGTTGCTCTCTTTAGGAGGCTAAAGAGGCCTAAATATGACAAAAAGCTACTGGACTCTTCAGAAAAAAAGGCTAGAAAATAATGTATGCCATCCCTGAAGTTGGAGAGTGGAACTCTACTGATGTTAAAGAAAATTATATGCATCTCAGCTTCCTGCAAGTGAAGAAAGTCACCCTACCTATTTACAAGCACATTCTGGAATTTCACTTAGAGGAAGTGTCCATCTCGCATCCACGTGAGATCTTATAAGCAGCCAGATGGTTCATCCATCAAACAGGCACTGGGACTGCCCTTAATTAGGATTTGTCCTGATCTGTAGTGATGATTTAATAGTTAATTGGACCACTCCAATTTGAAGCCTGTGTCACAATCAGCAGAGGGTTGCAGTCCTTTGCTGAAGACTTTTGCTTCTTTTCCACTATGCAAAATAACAAAAAAGACTAATCTTAAAACTGCTCTTAATGAGTATAACCAAAATATTAACAGTAGTAAACAAGAATACATTTGCTCATAACTTGTCATATCAGTGTAATAAATTAAGCCAGAAACACATTAACATTTGACAGCTTAAACAATGCAGGAAAAAATACAAACCTCACAGGGACTATGTGAAGCATGTTGGCAGTTTAACAGACATTTTGAGATGTAGATACATATATCAACCTTTCTGAATTTAGTCTTGATAATTCCTTTTCCTCTGTGTGCCAAAACACTGCCGTGTGAAGACTAATGAGTTCCAGATTTGTTTATCTTTGGTGGCTAAGGCAGATTCATGAGCCCCTTGAACCTCTTTTACAGCGGCCATGTGATACCAGCGTGCAACACCAGAGGCAGAAACGTCTCTTTTATGCTGATGGATATATAGGATCTTATAAGAAAGATGTGCTTGGCATCTGATAGAAGGGACCACGTCAGATGTGTTTTGGATGATCTATATGGGTGAATTGTCCAGCCTGTTAGCTTTCATATGTGTTTTATGTTTATGTTCAGAGGTGTAATAACAAATGCTCAAAATAAATCTCACACATGAAATACAGATTAGTATGTCTAACAGCAAGGCTTCATGTTGTGCTCTCACCAGATTTTTGTATGGGTGATTTTGTTTCCCAAACTTTTTTTTATATTGTGTGAGATCTCAAATAAACATCATAGCTCAGGAAGACCCTGGGCCACCTAAGTGATACTTTTTCCTTTTGTTTTTCCCCTATTTCTTCTCAACTTTCTTGTTTGGTTCTTTAATATTTTGCTTTTCTATTAATAAGGGGGAGGGTAGGTTTTAGTGGTTTTCTTTGTTTTGATATTACTGGTGAAAGAAGGGATTGGGTTAATGGTTGGACTCAGTGATCTGAGAGGTCTTTTCCAATCTTAATAATTCTATTATTATGCACCTTTATTGAAGTTAGCATAAAACACTTTGCATAGACTTTTATGAAGGCAGAGCAGAGTATTTCCCTGCTGGAAGTCCAAGCTAGTGACTTCTTTGTGGACTAATCTTTGCTCAGTTCCAAAGAAGGAGGATGGTTTGGATCTATCACCCCCTCAACCCCATGGCTGGTTTTTCTCTCTCAGCAAGACAAAGGTGGTGCAAAGGCCTGGAACAACTTACAGCAGGGAATGTCCCTGGAGGACAGATGGTCATTATGGTGGATCTGCCTCTCCTGCTTTGGGACCAGAGGTCTGGCCAGGGACACGAGGGACAGCCAAGACATGCCCAGTGATAGCTGTGGGTAGCAGAGAGTAAGTTAAAACAACTCTGATGAACACTTTGCTTTCTGCCTTTAGAATTCTTATTCATTATTAGTAGTGCAGCAGAGGCTTTAATGTACCCTTACCATAGTTACGGTTCAAAAATAACTTTTTTTCCTTGAATCTGAATGTGGTGTACATGTTCAAGTAACTTTGCTGTTGTGATTTTTTTTCCTATTTTAACAGATGTATTCAGACTAACTGCTTCTGCAGAGTGTTTCCTTCTTTAGCAGAGTCTGCTTTGTATCCTCACCTTTCTTGTATTAATATTTTTTCATCCTTTTTGACTGATGAGGCCAGGTGATATATATTATATATGCAGCCAGAAAAGTCAATAATGAATCCTCCCTACCCTCTGTTCTGACTTGGGAATGATAATATCCAAATGCAGCTGGAAGGTTTTCTCTACAAGTATGATGGTACATAGCTGTGTCCTGTGCAGAAGGAGGTGCAATGCATATATATCCTTGTAGTATGTGATTTGAGAAGGAAGAGTAGAGAAAAGTTTGTTAGAAAAACTGACTTCTGTATAAGGAATGTTTTTGGGTTGTTTGTAAGAGAAGTTTGTTTGCTATTCGAATATTTAATCAGTGATCTAACACCTGGATTCTGGTTTTCTAGGAACTGGCTTTAAGCTCTTTCCAACAGCAATACTAAACTAAGGTCAGAATTTATTGCAGAGTAAAAGGTGGTAACAAATGACTTGGATTTCCCTGTTGATGGATCTGTGTGTTGTTTACTGTGTGCAGCACACTCCTGCAACAGCCTGATGGAGCCTGGAGCCCCACGTGCTGTGCACTGTATGAACACACGGCGAGAGACAGTTCCTGGCCCCAACGGTTTGCAATCTAAATAGATGTGGCAGGTGAGAAGGGGATAACGGGGAATTTTGTTATAAATGGACATCCAAATTGATGAGAAGGGGAAGCCATTCAGCCGTGGGCAAGAATTTTGCCCACTCCAGGTGGTTGCTAAGCCTCTGCTCACAGGTCATGCTGCTCTCCCCAGCTCTATTTCATGGCTGTGAAAGCAACCATTTAAGTTTGGTTTTCTGAACAGAAGAAAAATGTAAAAGGAAAAAAAAGCCATCTCACATAAGAACAATAGTCCATTTCTGTACCACGAGCCGTGACTGTTCTTGCTCCAGTAAAAGCCAGACCTCCTCATAACATACCTTATAACCTGTTAATTATGATTTCCTTCTCTAACATTTGGATCACACTACTAAATATTTTTAAATATCTATATATGTGTTTTTTAAGCTGCTGGGTTTGGGTTACACCTTTTCCATATGCCCAACCCACACAATCCCATCAACGCTTTCACACACCAGTCAAACACTCTATATTTGTGTGAAACTCACTGAAGGAAAAAAAATTCCTATTACTACTACTACTAATACAAATTCATTTCTCACAACTATTAGTATTTTGCTGAATACTGCTGAATGAATTCACTGCAATCAAATGTCTAACTTTTTGTTGTGTTGACTCAGTGACGATTTTTGATTTATATTCATAATTACTCCAGTCCCATCACCATGTCTTTTTTTTTTTTTTTTTTTTTTTTTTTTTTTTTTTTTTTTTTTTTTTTTTTTTTTTTTTTTTTTTTTTTTTTTTTTTTTTTTTTTTTTTTTTTTTTTTTTTTTTTTTTTTTTTTTTTTTTTTTTTTTTTTTTTTTTTTTTTTTTTTTTTTTTTTTTTTTTTTTTTTTTGCTTGACAAAACTCCCTTTACAAAACTTAATCACTTTCTGTTTGAGCAATCCCCAAATACATTTTACATTCTGTTGTTACTGGGAGTGATGTTCTGAAAGTTGATACACATTGCAACAGCAGGTGTTAAGACAGACAAGTAGGGAACAAAAGCTCTTAGAGCATGAAAGAGTCTAATAATAGACAATTTGTTCACCTGGCACTGGCTGCTTAAGCATTTGAGATGAGCTCATTGTTGTTTGGCCATGAGCTTTCTGCTGGTTGTATGGATGAAAATATGGAAAAACCAGGTTGTGGAAACAAAGGTCTGCTAATATTAGAACAGCACTGAATGGGGCATGATAGAGCTGGGGAGTTTGCAGGGTGAGCTGTGGGGTTTAAAGTAGTGAAATGCTTCCATAAGTAGGAAAGCAATCAATAAAGATACAGTTGTGTATATTCTTGCAATAAAATTACATGTGTAAACACTTTCAATGACTTTACAACTGGACGAGCTGTTCAGAGCAGGCTTGCATTCAGAAATGCAGTTCAAGCTATTTCCAGGCTCATTGGAAACAGGGCTGTTAGTTAGGGAAGCTCACCACGACAAGAAGAGATAGAGAATCTGGTCAGAATGCAGTCATCAGTCCATGAAGAAAATTCCCCACAGTAGTCCTGCTGGAGCCACGGGGCAGTGCTGGAAGCACCACTACATCCCACGGGAGCCCCAAGCACGAGGAATGCAGAGGGTGTGTGCCCAGACCCAGGAGCATGGGGTATGAGGAGGAGGATGCTGATTCCTGGGAGCACACTGAATGCTTCCCTGAAGGTTGGTGTTGAGAGCATTTGGGAATCTATCTCTTCAAAGAGGGGAGCCTGGAGGAGAACAGAGATAACTGTGCTGGGCTGTGGTTCCTGCCTAATTCCCAGAAGATAAAGTGGAAGCTGTGCTTCAGTTAAAAGGACAGCATTGCAGCTGAGTGTCCCTATATCACCTTCTCCTTAGCATATACCCTTCCCCATGGCTCTGGGGGAGCCATGCATGCTACTGCAGAACAGATGGCAAAACTTGGTCCGTTCAGCTGGAGGAGACTGAGGGGAAACCTCATCACAGTTACAGCTTCCTTGTGAGGGGAAGAGGAGGGGCAGGCACTGATCTCTGCTCTGTGGGGACCAGTGACAGGATCCGAAGGAATGGCCTGAAGTTGTGTCAGGGCAGGGTTAGGTTGGATCTTAGAAAAAGGTTCTTCACTCAGAGGGTGGTTGGGCACTGAACAGGCTCCCCAGGGCAGTGGTCACAGCACCAAGGCTGCCAGAGCTCAAGGAGTGTTTGGACGATATTCTCAGGCATATGATGTGACTCTTGGGGATGGTCCTGTGCAGGATCTGGAGCTGGACTTGATGATCCTTGTGGGTCCCTTCCAACTCAACATATTCTGAGATTCTGTGAAAATAGGCATCTTTTTCCTGGAGGTGCATATCCTAACCTTCTGAAATTGAGGAAATGGTGTAAATTGCAGCATACCATTAATTGTCATGTTTCTGCTTTTGGAGATGAAAAATACTTCCAATTATTTTATTTTCTTTGATTTCCATAGGAAATGCCACAAGGCCCTGTTCCTATTTACCCTGCTAAGACATGCACACAATTGTTAGCTTGGATCCCAAGGAGGTTAAAGGATGAGGAGACTATAAATGCCACTGGATTTCTTTCCTTAGGCAGACTGTGGAGATGAACCCTGCATCAGCAATCACAACTGGTGAGCTCCATTTTGGCTTCAGTTTTACTAAAACTTCACTTCACGAAGTCAGATTTACCTTCTAGTTTGGTTATTAATCAAAAGTCTCAGTTCCTCAAGATTATGGGTGCAGTTTCCAGGAACATTCTTCAGCATCAGTGCTATTCAGCAGCAGCAGATCTGGTATTGCAAATATTTACGGCCAACAAGAGGTCGACATAATCCTACACCACTCCCAAAAAATCCTAATTCAAGAGTACTTGAATACTGATGACTCTAACAAATGCTTCAGAAGTAGGCAGTGGTTTAAAAAATAAGTGCTTAATACCTCATACTTTGAATAGTGAATATGCTGAAGAAATTTGTAAACACTCAGCAATCAGTTCATGCATTTCTTGACCAGGGCAGTTGTGCAGGGACAGCTCTAGTGCCAGTGTGCAGGTCTGTTTGCACCATATACATATCACTGAAATGTTGAGGACCAAGGAGCTATTTTCTTCACACCAGTTGTTTTTGTTCTCCATTCATTTTATTTTCCTTTGGAAATGTCAGCTGGAATTCAACATGTAAAGGTTTAGGTATCTGAAGGGAGGCCACAACACTGTGCACAGGCCAGATTGCTTTTCCTTGCTGAACTCCCCCCTTTGCATTCCAGCCTGACAAAGTTTTCTTGCAGTTATTCAGCACACAGATAACTAAATGCTTTAAGTACTAATTAAAATATATGATGTTTAACTGTTGGCCTGTGTCATTTGTTTATGATGGAAGACAGCAGCAAAGCAGAATCATCTATTATCATTATCTGGAGAGTGTTTCTTTTCTTCTTGTTTTTTTTATCCAAGTAATATGTATGTCCAGGCTCTGACTTGGTTCTTGTAAATAGCCTGGTTTCCAACAGAATTTCTTCCTTCACCTTTCCACTACCTTATCTTTCAACTCAGCCTGAATCTACCTTAAGACAATACATGTTTTTTGTACTTGAAACTTTATATTGGAATTGTTTCAGGCCATCATGCTTTCAGCCCCAGTTTCTGTATGGAGAAATGTGTTCCCATTAATCAAAGGAAAGGCTGAGTAAAGTGGTACAATCCACATTCTCATTTTGGAAAATTAAAAGACAGTATCATTATTAAAAAGCAGTTCTGCTAAATGTTTTCTGATGGAGGGAGAATTGGGACACACTATGCTGTCCGATGACTTTGCCAAAGATATGACAGCAAGGGACACAATAAATGAATGTATAAATAGTAATTGTTCTGAAAGGGGTAGTCATAAATCACGAAGTGAGTTGCAGGAGGTTTCTTTCTCACTGATACTTGAAATGTGATCTATGTTGAATTAAAAGAAAATCAGATTTTCTCCTTTGGTTGTGTTGAAATGATATAGAAACTGGAAACCCAATTTCCCTGGAGCAGAATCCTATGCAAACTATGAAGGTCTGAAGTAAACATTAGACCAAGGTTTGCAGAGAGGAGGGGTTTATTCAAGAGCACAAACCAGCAATTTGTTAGAGTAAGAGGTTATTAATCATACAACACTTAGGGTTAACAAAGCTCTGGCCTTGAATCAGTGAGGCACTACAACAAATTGAATCTCTCCAGTAAGAACAGATAAGTTGTTCTGTGAAGTTCTGCAATGGATCTCAAAAGACCTTTTCCCTTGCCTAACAGCCTTGCTTGTAATGAAAAATGATACTTTTGTTTGCTGTGATCATTTATCAACAGAATTTGACCCGTCTCATGCTGTCTGTAGATATTCTTCCCAGGGTTCATCTGCTGTGTCTGGGTGGAGAGATTACCTGCAGATCACTGCTTCCCTTTTTGCCCTGAACAGCATCTGCATAAGATATGCAAAACTCAGGAAGCAGAACTGCTGAAAAGTTTGGGTTGGAAGAGTTTGTAGAACAGCTGAGTGCTGGACCTTATCAAAAGGTCTTTCTTCCTAACAGCTGGGGTTCTGCAGATGTGGCCCTGCAGACCTAATTCATCTCTGTTTTAATTATTAGATCAGATGCAGGATTAATAGGGCACTTCCAAGCCTGATTCCTCCATATTTCCAGAAATCCTCTAGCCACCTCCCTATTCTCTCCCAAGGGCCTCTTCATGACCAAGTTACTGCTGTGCCCATAATCTCTGGTGTGTAGGTTGGCATCACTAACTCTAATTCCCTGTAATTTTACATTTGAAAGTAGACCCTTGATAAGATTTGGAAACAGGGACCAGCTCAATTATGCAGCTGTGTAATCTTATTTTATTAGCTTTGTTTTCACAATCTGCCTCTCGTCCTGCTGCTTGTTTGCCACACTCCCTTGTGCTCTGGTTTAGATCAAATGAGCTCTTCTATGTTTTCTGTTCATATAGCTTAGGATATAGGGACAGTTCAGGAAAACAGCCTGGGGCCTTGAAAAACAAACCTTCTTGGAGAAAACCAGTTTTTAAACAGCATGGGAAGAAGAGGGAATCTGGTGGATAGGACAAAGGGTAATGTTTTCAAACTAAAAATGGTCTATTTAGATTAGATATAATGAAGAAGTTTTTTACAACGAGGGTGGTGAGGCCCTGGCACAGGTTGCCCAGAGAGGTGGTGGATGCCCCATTCCTGGAAGTACCCAAGGCCAGGTTGGACAGGGCTCTGAGCAGCCTGGTCTTAGCAGAAGGTGTCCCTGCTCATTGCAGAGAGGTTGGACTAGATGAACTTTAAACATCGCTTCCAATCCTAACTACTCTATAATTCTGTGAAGAGAGTTGGCAGTCACAAGGGGACTAGAGCGAAGGGGATGTAACCAGGACTCGATGCACCTCACTAACCCTTTCATCAGGTTGCAAGGAAAGACATCAGCCATCAACTGCTGGGTCCGACAGAGGCTATTCCAAGGCTGTATTTTTGGTATTCCCATGAATTTGTAGAGCAAGAACTACAGTTTTTTTCTTGTTTTCAAGTATTATTCTAAAAGAGCAATGTGTCTCTTTTGCTGGGTACCTAAACTCCAATGTAGGCAGTCCTGTTGCTCAGGAAGCCCTAATCCTACTGATGCACTTTCTGATTTCAAAGCACATTCTCATTGGGCGCAGTGACTTTCTCAGCAGCAGCAAAGAAAATAATCTGTCTTCTGGACTGACCAGTGCCTGAAGCAGAGATTCCTGAAGCTCAGCATCAGGAGTCGACACCATTGGTAATTTAGGAGTTAGCTATGTTTCTTTAGTATAGCCTGCAGGTGAGCCATTACCTGCTAGTAAATAGGTAATAAATAACCACTAACAGTGTCAGCTTCCACAGATTTATTCCCTCATACTATATTCTGAGTCTATTTGCACCACAGGACAGATTACCTGGTTGGAAAGGCACCAGCCACAGCCAGCTCTCCATGCTGACACCTGTACAGGTCTGTGTGGAATCAGTGCCTTGAGCTCTCCTGATACCTGCAGGACTCCAGGTAAATCACTGCTGCCATGAGAGAACTCCCAGCCAACCTTGCTGTGTCTCATCTCATGCATGTCTGTGAGGCTGACCTGGTTCCTAGCCAGGGATCTTTCTCCAGCTGGGAATTTGGCTTTGTAGTAGCAGTCTGCTCTTTTTATGAGAACAAGTAGACAGACACAATTGCCTTCTTCCTTGTAGTTTGTCCTGTATTTTTTTTTTTGATTTATCCACCTTGCTAAAACTGGCTAAAAGTTTGTCAGAAGATTGATGCAGTAGATATCATTCTATATCTACAGTAAGTGAAGGGGGTTTTTACCCATTATTCATCCAGTTCCTGGAACTGGACAGATCGTTTGTTTTAATAAAATATACACTAATATCAAAACATGTTTCAGGCCAAATCTATTAATTACATTTTCTATTTTCTGCCTTGCTCTACATATGAATAAATGAAAAGAAGCAAGAAGATGGAGATATGACAGGATCTGTTACGTAAATCACTCTGTACATTCTGAACCATCTTCTGGGGCAGTGCTAACTAATTTATGACAGGTCACCTAATATATATTACTAAGTTACTGAATTGACATAAAATAAATCCAGTGATATTTCTAGAATTAACAATACCTGACTGGCAACTTGAATTAGCCTGTTTGGCAAAAGGGGCCAAAAATCATGACCAATTTCAAGCTCTATGCTCAGAAAAAATGAAATTTTTTTTTCCTTGCATTTGGGTAGATGCTGAATCCCTCCTAAATAGCTGGGAAAGATTCATGGTTGCATTGCTTCACCATGCAGTCCGTTTCCTTGCCTGAAGGGATGGAGGAGCCACTTTGAGCCCTCCCACTGTGTCTATGCAAGATATTGCAGATTGCAGTTTGCTCTGGGACATCCCAGTGACATTTCCCAGCTTCAGGATTTGACTAACTGCTTGGTCTGACTTTGGGTACACTCAGTTTTCAGAGGCAGGAATGCAGATTTGGAAATCTCACTGTCATGGGTCCTTGCTAAAGATGTATGTAATTATTGAAATTAAACTGAGAGAGGACAGGGTTTGATTAAAGATTAGGGATAAATTTTTCCCTGTGAGGGTGGTGAGGCCCTGGCGCAGGTTGCCCAGAGAAGCTGTGGTTGCCTCATTCCTGGAAATGTCCAAGGCCAGGTTGGACCGGGCCTGGAGAAACCTGGGATAGTGGAAGGTGTCCCTGCCTGTGGCAGGGATTTGGAACGAGATGAGCTTTAAGGTCCCTTCCAGTTCAAAACATTCCATGATTCTATGAAAATACATTTCCCCTTTGCCAGTGGAGGATGTCTCCATGGATGTGTGTTCTCAGTGTAACTTAGGTCCAGATTATTTCTCTCTGTATCCTCTGCAGCCTTTGTTTTCCCTGCTCATTACATTAATGGGTGTCCCTGCCCTGTGTGCTCCACTTGCCTCCACTTGAATTTTGCATTGAGCTTTCAATTAGTGGGATTCAAACTGATTATTCTGGCAGCACTTTCCCCTCCAGAAATCCAACCCTTATTGCACATCAATTTTTTAAAAGGGGTAATTGATACTTCAGGAGTTGTCAGGGATCTGCTCTGGTGTGCCTAAGGACAAGGGAAGAAACTCTCTGCAGGGGATGGCAAGTTCCTGCTGGAAGACCTGTCTTAACATCCCTTAACCAGAAAACTGGGAATCTGATGACAGAGACAGGTAGCATAAGACTCAATTCAAGCACAGGGGATATTTTAGTGACTTTTTTAAAAATTGCACGGATATTGGGTGGGCTCTCACATCCTCAGCTATGAATCATTTGAAGTTTGTTAGCCCTCACGTCTTTCATTAGTCAAGGATATTTGCTTCGTTTTCCACCCATTTTTCTTCCTTTTGTCACCTCAGCTTTGCTGCCTTCAAGGAAACAATATACTGCAGAGAGGCTGCCTTGCCCTTAGAAAGTGTCCGGCGGGTTATTTCACTCTGACGCTGTTCATCTCCTGGCAATGCAGCCTGAAACTCAAACACTACCTCTCTGTAATCCAACCTTTTTCCTAAGCAGAGTTAACCCTTTAGTTGTCGAGGGAGTTAACGTCCTGTCTCTTGCAGTATTGGTCACACAGAAATTTCCTCCTCTGAGCCCCAGCATGCAGATACAAGCCTGCTGCCTCAGTGGTGCATGAATGACGTGCTGCCAATTCAGCCCTACTTTCTCCTGAAAGGAGTTATAGAATCCTGGAATGGTTTGGGTTGTAAGGGACCTTAAAGATCATCTCATTCCAGCCCCTCAGCCATGGGTAGGGAAACTTTCCAGTAGACCAGGTTCCTCTAAGCCCCACCCCACCTGGCTAAATTCTAATCATAGCTATCTAAAAATGTTTGGAGCTTTTTGGTTCAGTGTACATCATTATGATCAATGCCATTGTTATTCCAAGCTGGTACTGTATAGGTATGTATTAGTTTTTGGTGGGACTAAGCTATTACTGTTCTATTACTGACACAGCACTATTGCAAATGCTGCTGTTTGTTAGTCATAGAAATGCAGTTTCCTCATTTTGACGTTTTTGTAGACCAAACAGTGGTGAGAATAATCCCAGGCAGTGAAGTGTAACTGGTTTCAGCACTCAGGGAACTATTTGTATGCAAGAGTTTGATTTTTCCACTTGAGATATACTTGAGAAATAATTAGGTAAAGTTAAACCAGCTTAGAGATGGCTAGAGGCACTGAAGTAGGAAGATGATCTGGGCTTGTGGGTGTGTAGTTGTGCCTCTCCAACTTTCCAGAAACCACTCTCTATTGCTTTGAATTGGTTGCAAGTGCTGCATCACAGCGTGGTGCTGCAGGACTGGGCTCACTCCAGTTGAAAATCCTGACTGGAGAGTGTGAGAACTGCCAACAGCACATTTTGCAGATGCCTCCTGGCTCTGTAGCCTGTCCCCAGCCCCATTGGTGTGAAACAGCCCAAACAGTACTGACCCTTCTGGGCATGATGTAAAAAACCATCTGTATGCAACAGCTTTGGAGGAGGCCTGATGGCACTGGACTGGTAGCTGGGTGGAAGGGCCTTGATTCTGCCACTTGATTTATTGGCTGGTCACATTAATTTGTTTAGTTGTGCAGGAGGATCATTATGTTGCCAGGTGTTTATTCCAATTGGACTGTGAATCTAGCTAATTGTCAGGGCACCTAGAGCTTGTGAATAACCCTTCATGAAAACAAAACAAAAACTTAATTGAAATGTACAAAACAACGTGAAGCATTTTGCAAAGCAAATCTCTTAGTTATTGATTGGGACCCACAAAGTTGGAGAGGAATTTAGGGCAGGCTGGGGTTGTGGACATGGCCTGGAACAGAGCTCTGGCTGTCAGTGCATAGGTAGGACTCATCGCAAGGCCGTATCCATAGAGGATGCTCATCTTTGGTATCCTCTTCTCTGCATGAGTACATGGCAGCCTGAGACTGGGGAGTTCCCTCCTCTTCCTCTCCTTCCCAAAATTCAGTAATTCCCCTAGCAGAGCTATGAGCAGCTGGAGGGATGGGGTCATTTCCTAGGTCCACTACCCAGCCAGCACTAGCACAATCCCCAGGTAACCCAGAGGATAGGATGCTGAGATCCCAAATTTGGCCACCAGCTCTTCCAACACCCTGTCTGCCTGGCCTTGTTAATCATCTCCTCCTCATCTACCTGCTTTCCCCATGTGAGCAGTGTGGGGTGGGGACCATTTCTGATGGCTACAAAAGAAGGCTTTGCATCACCTGGTGCATCACCCACCTGGGGACCTACTCATTCACTCATTTGAAGCCCACAGAGGCAGGACTTCTATTTATTTTTACCGTTATTCTTACAGATTATAGGTAGCGCCTTTTTTCCTTCCCACATTGCTAATGCAGTTGTTAAAGTTTTGAAGGTTGCTGGGCATGTTGGAGGGACATGTCCTAACTCAGTCTTTTAGGAAGGGATAACTTTTTCCCAGCTTTTTAGCAACAATGCAATAAATTATTACCCCGACATAGAATTTAATTGCACAGTTAAATACACCATTTACAAGGCTTTTAGCATGCCCTGCTAAATTCTCCACTTTCTCATCTAATCTCTGTAGGCCGTCGTTACATTTGCAGAGACCTGTGCGGATTTCATTCCTGTTAAATGTATCAGTAAATCACAGCAGGAAAAAAACCCTGACACATTTCCCTAGGAATTTTCGCTGCAGCCTGAGCTCCCAACCCTGCGGCTTCCTGTTCAATAGGTCAGCAGAGACCCCATTTGTCATTGCTCTTTAATTACCGTGGAACCTCTAATCCAGGCCACAAATTCCTCCTTGCCCATACTTCTTTTTACTTCAGAATGCGTATCTAATAGCAACCAAGGACTTTTCCTATTTTCTCACTTGGAATCTGTTTTGGGAGCTTGGAATTGCTATCTAACTGAATCAGTAACATCTGTGACTTCAGGGCAGCTTGAGTGGGAATAGTTAGAGGGTTAGACAGATTTCCTGCATTTTAGGGCTCTTTTCCTCTGAAGAGGCTGCTTTGGGACAATCCAATTGCATCTAATGCCACTTCTTCCCTTATTTCCCCCCCCCTTTTTTTTTTTTTTTTTTTTTGTTATTTAACCCTCTTTCTTTCTCTCCCCTTTCCCTCCAAGTTGTTTAGGTTTTTCAGAAGTAAAAATTATTTTAAGGAACCACGCCAGCATTTTTAAAAGTTTCAGTTTCAAACACATGAAAAGGAAAAGTCTGAAGGGATTCCTAGAACTGTATTGCAGCTTGCAGGTATGGCTTTGATTTTCCTTTTGGCAGGCTTTTGCCATTCCCTCTTTCATTGCCCTTCCAAGAAACGCTGCTGGGTACCTAAAGACCCGTACGCTGCTTACACTTGGCAGGAGAAGATAACAGGAATGCTATAGTGTGAGCTTTGAAAGATTAAAAGCAACATTTATTCCTTACAGTACTTTCAAACTTCCTCGAGTTAATTTAAAATCCATTTTTGAGAATGTTTAACTACTAAACTACTAATACCAGTTTTTTTATTTTTTTTTTTTAAATTCTGCACACACCATACCTGTTATGTAAACCAAATAAGAGGTGGATTAAAGTCAGTGCAATTCTTTAAAGTGCATTAACTGCTTTGAGCAGTCCTTGGAAGGGATACCCTGTGCCTCCATGGCTGGTCTCTTTATGATACCTCTGTAAAGTTCTGGCAAGGAATGACCACACTTTGAGAGCAAATTTCCATTTTTAAGGAACATTTTGCTTCTCCCTTCCCTTTTTGGTGGTAACTGACCTCATTGCTAGTCGAGTACACAACAAAAGTGTCCCTTCCCTGCCTGGTGGGGCAGCTGATAAATTATTCATATGACTAATGAGGATTTTGAATTTTCAGGCAAACTGTGATGGCATTTTTAAAGGCTTGCATCACTTCTGCAGTATTTCCCTCACACCTGCACGCTTCAGGCATTCAGGTGTTGAAATAACCAAGGCAGAGTTTTGCCCCTTCCCCTCCTGCAAGTGCTTTGCTCCACAGGGTAGTCCTGTGGCTATTTTCTCTGTTTGTCTGTGTGAGGATTTTCTGTGCTAATTAACATGAGGGGAAAGGGGAATCTGAGAGGGCTGAATTAATTACCAAAAGGGATCACATACCTTGCCTTATATTAATTTTGAAATGACAAGACACAGGTGCACTTTTGGTGATGTTTCAATGAATGTTAGCCTTTAAGGTCCTTTCATATTCTTTGCCTTCTTATGGATTGATCTTACTTTAGCTGGAGCGCATCAGAAAAAAATTAAATCTCAAAGTAAGGAAGCTCCTGCTGCAGCAAAGAGCTACATGATGTGAAAGGGCTGATTATGTTTATATTACGTGCTCTCCTGTGAAAGAAACAAGCCCCCCAGCTAATAGGAGAAGAAAGGTCATTGGAACTGAAGAAACAACTGACTCAGTGTCTTAATTCTGAAGGAAATGAGCCCTTTGGAAATGAGAAGGATTTTCTGATCTACTTCAGGGGAAGGCATGCAACTGTGAAAATAAGCTTTTCCTGTTATGTTGGAGAACAAAGCAGCAAATCAGAAGGAGTTTTATTTTGAATCAGGGGATCCAAAATAAAAAAATGTACATTAATTTATTTTTTTTTTTACTTTTAAATGCTCCACAGGTAATTGGCAAAGTTTTATCATTCTCCTGGATTATCATCCATAGCATCCATAAGAAAAATTTGAGAGTGAAAGATTAACAATAAATTAAATCCTTCTTGCATGAGGCAGCCAGACTTCCACAGCTGAGCTGAAAAGAGCCTTACCATCGCTGGCCTACTTGGTGGCATTGGGTCCTGAGGTGTCCACATCTCCTTCCAAACTTATAGCACATGAACATTTGAATGTGAAGGAGGTGGTAGAACTACCACTGTGCAAAAAGCCCTGTACAGGGCAGTTGGTATGTATGTACCACACTTTGAATATGGACCTGAGCCTATGTTTGAGCCCAAACTCACCTACTATGCACATTTTGTGGAGCTTGAGCTTGCAGTGGATTTTTCTGAATATGAAAATTAGACACTTCCATCACTGCTGTTCCATATCCCGGGGAACATCCTAGATGGATTGGACCAGTTCTCCCTCCTAGGACACTTCTGTCTGTCCTGTTTTTCCTGACAGGCATGTCTCAGGAGTGCAAAATCCTTCCTACATTTCAGTCACCACAAGGAAAGTGTGACTTATCGGCAGCATAAAGAAGGGATGTTCACAGAGCAGTGCAGATTTTTACAGCTGAGGTAAAGATGGAGAACTAAGTTTGAATATAAACAGTTAGAAATGGTCTTAGCTCATTGCCTTACTTGGGATCATAATGGGCACAGTCTTTGTGGTCATGGACAGGGACAGGGACAGTGCATAGCTAGTCTTTATCATAGGTTGTGTTGGGGAAGGCCACAATTGCTCTTGTGGGACTACCAAAGGTTTAGAAATGCACTGAGGAATCTAAATCCTCGTTTAAACTGCAACAGTATTGTGAAATATGAGCAACTGTGCATCTTTACAGATTATTGGTCACCTGAAACATATATTTGAGAACCTTGGTGCATATGGACTCCTGGACAACAGTTTTGCTCTGGAAGAAACCTAATTGAGTAACTAGTTACTCCCACCATAGCAGCAGGCACAGAATACTCTTACTGCTTTGCTTACAACAAAAGTTACTGTTTTGAAAAAGCAAATCACTGTGGAAGTTGATCAGAAATGCAACAGAGGACTGTTTTTAATGGCTTTTGGGGAAATATTAAGATTTATTCCTGTAAAGACTTACTCAGCATGTTGCACAAACTCCTCTTAGCGCACTAATAAGTCAGCACACCAATAACATTAGTAAGTGTTACCGAATGCTTTGCCATTATAATTACAGCCACATGTTGTCCTTTTTACAAATAGGTCTGGCTTAATTGCATCATTTTTCAGGAGGATTTATGTGGTCCTGCTTAATCTAAAATTAGTACATGCACAAATGAAGTGCAAACTATTTTCCGTCACTGAACTGTGAAATGTTCTCCAGAATAGAGATATACCAACCTGTTCCTAAAAAGATGCAATAAGCAGTAAGGCAACTTTTTGATTTGTGTATGTGTCTGCACCTATACAATTTTGCTAAAAGTAAGAAAAAATATACTAAAATATACATTAAGTGCACACTGAACAAAAATTCAGTTAAATGGTCTAAATCAAGAAGTCTTTTTTGATTATCACCGGTGAAACAAAGCTTGGGGGAAATCATAAATCTGTCTTGATATTGCTAGCTCTCAGCATTTATTAAATACAGCAAGAGCTAATGTGTTTTATATATTACATCAATCTATCACACATAAATACATCACATTTTTAAGATGCTCTGTAGGCAAGATTGTGTTGGCCTAAATTCTAAGTTACTGTGACTACTATTCCATATTACCTACACAGCTCTGAGGATCTAAGGACATGTATAGGACATAGCAGGGATAAGAGTTTGGGCTACCTAAACCTAGGTCAGATCTAACAATTGCCATACCTACCTATTGATTTGAAGTTTGGAACAGGCATGACTCTTAAGAATGTTAGAATTTAGACATTAAATACAAATGCATGACCAAATCCCAATTAAGTGCAAAAGCCTAATGCTGGAAGCAGATTAAATCCTCTTTCAACTTGTATCTAATAGGGAAAAGTCATTTTGACTTCAATAGAGTGCAGATCTTGCCATCCAGAATGGAGATTTACTCAACTTCCGTGAGGTAGTCTGCTATATTTTAGTGAGTAAATCAGAAAGCAAGGAAAAGTCCCCATATTGCTGGAGCACTAATGTAGAAGTGCTGAGGCTTGTTCTAACCCCAAACATGGAAGTTTCTCAATTGCTTTTTTGGGTGATATCATCTTGGGGAAAATATGGGTAACTGCAATGTAGAAAAATGCAGTTTTTGAGAGCTACTCAGTTTTGTGTGACACACGGTTTAAGTAGAAAGTAGGAGAAAGGCTCTACTACTAAAAATATGCAAATATTAAAAATAGCCCTTGGTTTAAATTTTATGTCCCTGATTTTTATGACTTCGAAGTATTTTTCCTTGTATGTGTCAATGGGCCAAAATTCCAGAGACTTGCTTAAAGCAGGATGCCTAGTACAGTTTGCTTTTAGCCATGAGACATGCTCATGTTTGTGGGTACGAATGGGTTAACACACTTACAAACAGTATCTTGCAGGTCACTGCCATTTCTCTCTGCTTCAGCATGTCACCACAGTAATTCACACTGAAACCTTAAGGCTATAGCTGAAAACGTGCTGCAAAGCTTCAGTTGAGCTGTCTCTGAAATAATGCTGATCCTGAAAGAGCAGAGGCATCCTTGCTGGTCCTTACAATCCCTGAGACACCTGACTGATTCTATGTTTGGCTTAAAGTGAGGATTATGGTGTTAATTATCCCAAATCTAAAAGTTCTGATAAACCGATCATGCATGGCTGGATTCATAATTCCTGGCAGCCCTTTAATCTGGATAGTTGGAGATGACAACAATGATGTACCCAAAAGAGGGTCATGATTGTACTGATGTTAGAGCCAGGGTACCAAACTTGGCATTTTCCTTGCTGCCTTCTGCACATTCACAACTTCTGCTTTTCGTAAGAAAGATTATTTTGTAAGTTCAAGGTAAGTGCCCAAGGTGAGGGGTTTGTTATCCTTTGTAAATCAGGAGCTGAGCATTTACCTGGTACTTCCCATGCAGGCTTTTCTGAAAGCACTTTTATGAAAGCATTAAAGCAGCATTAGTTTCACTTGATAAGAGCAAAGTGTGATGCAGGACTAGGATGCAGGCATCAGGATCACACTTGGAAAAGTCATACATGAAGAAAGAGGCACCGAGGAATTTTAGACAACACTTTCCAAGGAGATGTGACATCCTCCGTGGATGTTGCAGCACTCTCTGTGAACCAGGCTTGACATAAGTGGTGCAAAATAGATTTGGACCACTTTGGCTGTGAAGGACATATGAGTCTTGCACTGTCCTTGGAGCACAGAGCTTGAGTCTTCCAAAATAACTGGCCACTAAACGAAAGTGAGGGAAGAAGGATGCTCTGCCATCTGCTATGTAAGTTAAGAATTGATGAGTTTTATGTGATTTTTGGTTACTGCCACAACTGAATAAGCATTTTTGGTGCTGTGTGTATGGTTTTAAACACCTTCAAGTGAGCAGCTTCTGACTCCCCTGATTTTATTGTAGAGTATTTCTTCTCTGGAGCATGTTTCTCTCCATGCAGAGCGACCTCAGGCTGTCTGGGTGCCAGGGGAGTGATCTCCATCTGCTGAACGCTTTTCAGGTGAACTGCTGACCTACACTGATCTAACACCCTGCAACACCTGCGAGCTGTTCGACCGTGGCCACCGGGCCGCCGAGTGACACGGAGCAAGATGCACCCGCAACAGCTTGGAGGAAACTGGGTCAATTTTTTATAGACTTTAAAATGAAATATGAATAAAACTCCTTCTGAGAGCAGTAAAGCTGGAAGCAATTCCAAGCCTTCTTTGAACAGAAAGGCTGCTCTGTTTCTTGACTCCCAGACATGAACGCTGAAGCGTTAGCCTGTCATCCACTGAGCACTTCAACCACCGTAAAGGAGGCACCTGGGCTCGGAAGATCAAAGCTCTGCTCAGTATTCTCAAGTTGGATATTCTGGTATTTCTGGTGCATCTTGCATATGTAGAAACAGCAAAATTTCTCTTGGAGAACAGGCATCAGCAGAGAGAGGGGACAGATGGTGTTCGATACGGAGACCGAACTACGGCTCGATCTTCCCAAAGAAAGTGGGTCCTGCAAGGTAGGAAGAGAGGTTTTAAATGAGACAGTGACACAAAAGATTGGAAAATGAATGCTTTGGATATGGGATCATTCTTATGCCAAGAGGGATGAGGTGGTTTGAGGACAGCGCATTGGGCATGGAAAATTGGTGTGGGGAGAGCTGTTGCCAGAGGAGCTGGTGCAGAGATCACTGCTTTTGAAGACTTAATAACTCATTTTAAACAAAAGTGCAAGTGTTGGTTTAGGTAAGTTCCATGTTTTTCACAGGCAATTTTTTTCCCAACCCATCCTGTTAGCAGATGTCATTCTCTCAAATGAGAGTTCATAAACCTTTCAGAAAACTTCTGTTTGATTTTCAGACTTTTTTATAGTATGTTGGGATGCTTTTATTTGCCATGTAATTGTTCCTAGTGTAATTGTTCTCTGAATGAGAAAACATAATAGATTAAATGATAGCTACATTTTTGACTTTACTGTGTTTTAGAAGATTTCCGATAATATTTTTCCTTCAAATTTTGCAATTTAATTTTTTTTCAAAAGAGCAGGATCTAGGGAGAGTGTTTCTTTATCACCAGGTGGTCTGTAGTAAGACTGGGCTGAAGATGAGCTTGGAAAGGATACTTATATGTTTCAGGAACATAAAATAATTCCTAACTTCTCCAAGTCAAATTCATTATACCCTTTTTTATCTTTTCAGAGCAAGGGAAGACATCAGTTAAATTGTCACAAATAAGCCCCAACTGTTGCAAAACAGCATCTGATTTCCTAGATTAATCTGAAAGGTATGTTTTCAGATTTCAGAACCCTCTCCTTAACCTCTGTTCCACAAATAGCTTTATGCTGAGATGAAGTGTAGACAAATGCACAATAGAACTTTCTAACTAGAACTGCTGAGGGATGTGTGCTATATCCTCTCATAGCAACCATAGGCCATAGCTCATTTTTGGAGGCTGACTGGAGCCTGTGCAATGGTTTCCATGGTTGCACAGGGTTTCATGTATCCAATAACATTAATATTCCAGTCCTTAATAGAATAACTTGTACAAAGGCAATTTTTTCCTCTTTATTTCCTATCTTAAATTATGACTGCATGAATGATTGAATGAAGTTATAACATGAAAGTTATTCTATTAAAACTTAAAATGTTGTTGAGGTGGTTTTAACATGAGCTCAAGCCTCCAGTACTTATGTAAGCAAAATTTCAGGTGCCTCCTGAGCCAACACTGTAGGATTTGGCTGGTAAAATAATGATTGGGTTTTCTCTTTACCAGCTCGTTCGTACCATTTATCTTAACACGAAGTTTGCCACTAAGATGTAAAGTGTACTGTCAATGAATGGTTGACCATTTTTTGGAAGAAGATGGTGCAAGACTGAGAACTTACAGGTGGGAGCTCAGTTATGGTAATGTGCCTTAAATTTTAAGCCCAGAAAGTTACACTGAATCAATGAAAAACTGGTTTTTAAAGGAATGCCTCCTTCTGTGTTTTAATACTGAGCTGGAGGTGATTGTTGTCCTTGCTTTTTTTGTCACCTGAGGTTTTGAAAGGCTCACCTCTCCTGGAAGTTGTCCACTACCTCATTTTTTATGTCCTTCTAAATAACCTCAGCTGCTAATTGTGGCAGCTACTATGAGAAGAGCAACTACACCTTAGTGTAGTTAGTGTTAAAGAAAACTCCTCAACAAACATTGATGTCCTTGGCTAACTCTAATTGGCTGGGACTTTCCTACAACTTAAACCCACAAGTGCTTGGGCTGTATGAATGTTTCCTTTCAAAGTGCCAAAAACTTGCAGGTGCGGTCCTAGTTGTGGGACAAGCTATGGCTGAATGAGGGGTTGGATCATGGGGAAACCTTGCTGTGGGCACTGTGGAACTGTCCATTTGATTTACAGCAGAAAGAAATGTTCTGGCAGTCCTACTTGATGTTTCAAGCCTCAGTGGGTATATCCAGCCCTACTCAAGCATGGGGGGTAAGTATGTAAGTACCACAGAATAAAATATGCAGAGGTCTTAAGAGAGCTCTTCAGAAAACACAACAGGGAGCTTAAAGAAATGGACCAAAGATGTGTGACTTTGATATTTATCATGGTTAGTTGCTGCTGAGGTGTAATCAGTGTTGACTTCTGGCCTCTGCTCTATAACTGAAAGCTTGAGAGAGCACATAGAACCCTCTAAACCTCCCTGTGATTTATCTGAAGTGTTTATTATCCAGCTTACAGATGTGTATTAAAGCACTGTTTACGAAGAAGATCTCAGTGTGCAAAAAGGTAACATTCTTGTTACTAACTTGTGTAAACTGTTGTTTTCCCACTGAAGTCAACCAAGTTTCCTTGTGACATTCCCCAGCAGAGGATCTGCTCTCCAATGAGGATTCAGGGTATTGTTCTTGGCTGAGTCCATGAATATTTCTGAGTGTGCTGGAGCTGGGTTCTGAATGCATTCATTCACAGACCACTGTATAAATGATCAAAGGAGGGGCTTCTTGATCCTGCATGTAATAAATCCTCTGCTTTCAGGTTTACTGAACTGGAGACTATCATAGAAAAATTTGTTCCTCACGTAGAGATCGGGAAGCTGGAGTCAAGTATTCCTCCCGTTGGACAAATGCCTCTGGAATTCCATGAATTGCTTGGCACATCTGACAGAGAGGACAGAAGCATCTTGGCTTTTGTTTACTGTACAGTCTGCCAGCATGGGTCATGGCTTTGGGGACATTCTTGCTACTTTAGGTCAAATGGTGGTAGAGGAAGATGAGCATTTACCTAAAAATCTGAAAAAATCAAGAAGGAAAGGGGACTGATGGGAAAAATCTGAACTTGATTAATTTTATTTCTAAAAAGTAGAGGAGTGGTAGCTTGCTAATGTGAGGGGTTTTGTCTGCCAGCTGGGCCTTTATCTAAAGTATCTATGGCCAGTTTTGCACAAAAACAAGTTACTATTGTGGAATTTAAACACCCTGTGGGTTGTCTCCCCTGTGAAGGGTGTATGCATCTTTTCCATTCAGAATCCAAGCTGGATGAATGGGTGCAAGCTGAGCTTTTGAAGTTTCCAAGGGCTTTTCATTCATGTTGTGTCTTCCTACATTTAATTGACATATCTAATAAAAAACAAGTGCCAAAATCTGGGAAATTCATGATTGAATTGTTCTGTGCATCTCTGCTAACCTATGTATCACCCTTCTTTGTGCAGTTGTTCAAGAGGCGATCGGAGAATCATGGCCTTTTGAATGGGAAGTTTGCCAGCCACATCAGTTGGGACAAGATTCTTGACTGTCTGAGGCAAAGCTTAGAAGATAATTGTTGTGTTTAACTGTTAATTCTTTAGCATTATCCCAGTAACTTGTTGATGCATTTAAGAGATGCTTGATGTCTATATATACACACACCCACTCATGTGCACTCGCCCTCCTTTGGGAATTCCCATGCCCTTGCTAATATGTATGCAAAAGATTCCTGGGCTTTCTTATTTGTAAACAGAAAATGTTTGGACTTATGTCCCGATAAAGGGAGATACTACAAACACAACATGAAGCTACATTTGTCTCTGTTTCAGCTTAGAAGCTCATCAGCTCATCCTTGCGCACTTACTGCCACGGCTCAAGATGCTGAAGCTGCAGAAACACTGAAGCAAAAAATAATATTTCATATTGCTAACCCTGTGCTACAGGGATAGTTCACCCATTTGGAGAGCTATGCAGAAACCATGACATCCTTCACTCGGTAGGATCTCTATGATCTGGGAATTGGTACCTGCCTCCTGACATGTCTCATGGTGGGAGACAGGTCTATGAAGTCATGGAGCCGGGCTGTCTGCAATCAGGACTGCTGTACTACATCCAAAGCAAGCTTGCCAGTCAGCAAATGCTGCATTAATCTTTCAGGGAGTGTTTGTTTTGCTTGTTTTGCTAGGCTGAGCTTCAAGCAACTGATAATGTGTTCATGAGTAGTTCTCCTGTTGCAGCCCATTTTTTAAAATAAAAAATAAAAAATTTGAAGACCGAAGCTCCCAAGGTTGGGTGGAATATGGGTTTGAAGGCTTAGCGATCTTGCTTCAGTGTGTGAGCTCAAGGTGCTTTTGAATGCATGTTAATATGTCTGTGCAGGTACATTTGGGACAGTGGAGTTGTGGTTCTTTGAAACCTGATTTTTAAAATACACCTTGGATGTGGTCCTTCTCTTTTGGAACTAATTCTGCTCATGGAGTTACCTCACTGCAAATGAGATGTACTTTAGTTTGCTTAGCAATGCTCAAACCTTCAGATTGCTGAAGTATAAACACTGAAGACCTCTGACAAAGAAGTGTTTGAAGACACTTAATTATTCACAAATTTTTAAGTATTGAAATATCTGAAATTTCTGGAAGTAAATTATAGTGGGTCTGGCTTGTTCTCACATGTACCTGCAGTGTTGCTGCTGTGTCCAACTGCATCACTGATGTTACAGTTCTCACATGCTGTAAAAGCCCATTCTTCGAAGTACTTTTACATTTAGCTCCTCTAAGCAAAAATAACTAGGATGTGAAAAACTCAAGTGTAATTCTGGAGACTTGCAGTGTAGAACCTGTAAATATGAGACTTTTTTCTGGACTTTGCTGGCTTTTATTTTAAGAAACTTTGCACTCTTTGATGACTTGCAAAATAAAATCCAGCAATATTTTCACCAGTGAAGAGAATTTTAACATTCAGAGTGAGAACAAGAAGATACACTGTGATCTTGAGGTCCTTTAGCCTGCTTATGTACTCTGAAAGAATGTTACTGGGCAGCCAGGCTATTAAAAAATTATTATTTTTATGGTGTTGGGATGACACAAATCCACTGGACATTTCATTTGCACGTACATGTCCTGGAAACTTTTGCTGAGAAGAAATTCTTTACTTAAAATCTGTTCTGCTAAGAGTAGTCCAAAGGTGATACTACACATAGCAGTATTTCTTTTAAGTGTATTTTAGATGACAGCATATACATTCTGCTTAAATTAAAAGGGGGAATGTACTTGGAAAAGGTTTTGGGTTGGAAGAGAAAGGGAATAGTTCAGTACTCTACTGTTACTCTAATCTAGTATCTTTTCCTACTCACAATATAGGTGATTAAGGAAAAAAAAAGATATATGTTTTTAAATTCATCAGTTTGAGGGTTGTTTGCACACATTTTTTTTGTTTCTTTCTGGTTCTGAGTTATGTTTCTACTCCAAAGATCAAATTTCCTGGTTAACATATTGGTCTGGAAGGACACAAGGCTCATGCAGACCTGGCTCACAGCAGGCAGGCTGGCTGCATGGAGAAAGCTGTCACTCTTACTCACCTGCTGCCATGACAATTCCCTTGATACAGGAAATTGTTGTGCTATTTGACCCAAAATTTATTGGTGTGGTGACAGGATAGTTCCTCCAGGATCAAATAAACATTATAAAACCTCCCTTCCCCAAATCAGCCTCTTAAATTGGATACAAGAAGGCTGGCATCTTGTATTTTGCTGTGTAGCTCTTTGTGAAGAACAATGTAAATCCTTATCATCACTCTGCAGTTGTTATACACAGGTGTGTATAACTGTAGAATGCCCATGCCCTGTTATGTAGAATACACAGGGCAAGGGGAAAGGACCTCAAATTGTGCCAGGGAAGGTTCAGGTTGGATATATTAGGGAAATTTCTTCACTGAAAGAGTGGTCAAGCATTGAAACAGGCTCCCCAAGGAAGTGGTGGAGTCACCATCCCTGGAAGTGTTTAAAAAATGAGATGTGACACTTTGTGATATGGTGTAGTGGGTGTGGGGATACTTGGTTGAGGGTTGTCCTTTCCAACCTCAATGATTCTATGATATGCTACAGGCTGCTGACAATAACCTGAGTCCTGTCTGGCTCCTGGTGATCCATCCCCAACACGGAAGGATCACAGTGTGGGATATGTTGTGTCAGATGTGAGCTGATCTAGGGGATGCAATGCAATGTCTACAAAGTAGAAGCACTATTTTTCTTGTAAAACTTATCCTTGTAATCTCCCTAAGCAAGGTTTGATTCTTCTGCATGTATCCTAGAAAAATTAATAGAAATTCTTCTGAAAAAAAAACCATAATATTTTCACATCTTTTGCAATTTCTGCAGTGAAACTCTTCAGACTTCAGGCTGGTTACTAAGAACAGCCCAATGTATATTTGAGGGTGAAAAAATAATAATGTCACTTCTTTGGAACATGATCTAAAGTTCACTGAAGTGAACGAAAAGGCTCCTGTTGGTTTTTAGTGGATCCAGCCTTTACACGGTGAACAGAAGACGTGTGTCTCTTCTGCTTAAATCTGAAAATGTTATTGGTAATTTGTGTTGATAGAAAGAGCACATGGTAACTTTCTTTCTGCATTTATATAACAGGAGGCAAAAGCCTCAAGTTTGAAAACATTGAGGATGCAGTTGCCTATTTCCAGCACGATGAGAGACACAACCGAGGATTGGCTTAAAGAATATTTGATGGTAGGCAAAGCATTAGACACTGGTTTCCTGTTAGGTAAAGGATTTCTGTTGCCATCCCAAAAACAAATGAGGACCTGCTGCTCATGATGAACAGTGTCAACTTCAAGCTTGCAAAAGAGATGGTTCTTTCTGAAACACCTATGTTGATGTTTTATTTATGGTTTTTTTTCAAGTGATTATTATAGTCTCACTAAAACCACCGAGCCAACGAGTGCTAGTGGGATTATCAAGGAATCCACTGCAGATGGGCCAAGCAGGTGTGGCAGCCTGGGGAGGTGACAGTCCCTGATACAGCTCAGTAATGGAGTGACTAGTGGTGGCCTTGGCAGTGCTGAGTTCATGGCTGGACTTGATGATCTTAAAGACCTTTTCCAACTTAAACAATTCCATGATTCTATGACAAATGTTTGGGAGTCAGGGGTAGGTTGTCTACACAGCTGACAATGCATAACTGCTATTGCTCCCCTGGTGTGATGAACAGGGTTCCCTTGGGCTGGAATTAATAAAGGAGTAATAAGAGAAAATAAAAACAGCAAATGGCTACTAAAATGATCTGTGATGGACCTTGTATTTTTAAGATATCTCTGTGTCAATGTGTTTGCAAAGGGATCAGTTCTACAGCCTTGTCTACAACTGACATTTTGGAGAAGAGATTCTTCAGCACTCATTTAAATTCATTTTATCTGATAGTCAAGAACCTCCTAATTTTTGATGCTCAAATAAGTATGGCTTTTTTTTTTTTTAAATGACATAGCATTCTTAATATTGTGAAAGCCATGCACATTATTGCATAATAGGAAATTGTGCAGGAATGAGATGGCTGGAGCTGCTCATCTCTAATAACATGATGTTTCTTATGCCCAGTTCCTGTTTTACATGAATGAATTGATTAAAATTAACAGAATTTCTCTGGATTTTTACCAGTATTAAAATAGGTGAAAGCAAAAGCAAAAAGACCAAATGACTTTTTTTTTCCTTCATTTCTTTAGATATGCTGCTTGAATTTGCTTCTTTGCAACACTTAAACGAATATAGAAAATGAACAGAAATATCAAGCCACTGGAAAAAAACATCATTGAAATAGAATTTTTATGAACTGCTGAGCTGAGAGTTGAGCTGGTACCGGCAGAGTGGGATCAGTCAGTGGTCAGATACCATATGCTGGATTTCCATATTTTTCAGCCATCTTTAAGACTGATTCCTTGTGTTACATGAGCAAGAGGGAGCCTGGAACTACACAACCTGTCGTTAAAGAAACTTGCACCATCACCAGGCATCAGCTCCACTCTCCAGAGGCCCAATCTCCAGACAATCAGCTCGTGTGCTGTTAGTGCTTTGTTTCTCTCACTTCTCCTGTGTACATATGAAACTGTCGAGCTGAATTACACTTTATAAGGTGATAGGGAAAAGATGTAACATTTATTTTTCCCTTTTACTAATTTTCACAGTGTGGGGAAGCTAATTTTTGCAGGCTAAAAACCAACAAAGCAAAACAAGTCCTGCTATTCTTGACATCTTTCAGGTAAACAAGAAAAGAATTTGACATCATTTGCAATTATTATCACTTTTTAAAAGCTCCGCTTTTATAAACAGTGAGGCACGACAACAAATGATGCTTATTGAAATCTAAATTTTTACATTAAATACACCAAATGAGCACAAAAGTAGAATTTTAAGCCTAGATAGAAGTCTGGCATCACCCTTCAAATCCCATTTCCCACTGTTTTAAGGGGGAGTTGAACATTGTGCAGCCTCACTGTAAAGAATAACGTTCCCTATTAGTGCAGATATTTGACATCTTCTCTATGAATCTTGAAAAGAGGGCCAAAATCAGTGATTTTCGTGATGTTTCACTGAAATTTGTCTTGTGTGGACACCATTACTTTCCAGCCATGTAAGCTTTTTTGATAATGGACAATGGATTCCAAAGACCTGCTCAAGCTCCTGGATATCTGCTCCCTATGGCAGACAGAGTGTACTCACTTCTGACTCTTCAGAGAAAGAGATTTGCAATTTCTGTGCCAAACCAGTCAAACCCCACATCTTATTTCATTCAACAGAAAATGAAAATTGTGAGCTATACACAACACTGGTGTTTCTGTTCCCTGCCAGCACTTTGACCCATCTGACAGGAAAGTTCCCTCTATGGAGTGTTTTCTACCTTGGTGAGTTCTTTCCATGACATTGATAGAAAAATCCAGATTTGTCGATTCTGTTGTTGTATTATTTACCCTGCAGCTGGTTCCACGAGTTTATTGCCCGACTTCTTCCTATAGTTTTAAATGTTCCTGAATTGTACCATTTAGTAAGTTCCTGCTAGAGTCAGAGCATAAAGTTGTTCAAAGTGCTTGCATTCCTTGAAAAGAGCCAGGCAAGCATTTTCTCCACAAATGAGAATTATTCATCAAATTTATTTCACCTGGGGTTTGTATGTGTGCATGCATTCTTTGTTAAGTGTTTTAGCAAATATTAAAATCCAAGGTAGGTTAAGGGGATCAGCAAAATTCCTGCCAGTATTAAATGAATATTTGTGCAGGGTGAATTTTGAGTGTGCTGTGTAAAGCTTATAATGCTTAAGACTATATTCTTCTGCTAAATGGTTAAACACTGCCCTAAGAACAATTTGTCCAGACCAGTAGGAGAGCAGAAAAGAAGTGAGGTACTTGTAGTGAAGAACATACAACCATAGGGAAGGATTATTTGGGAAATTATAACAGGCAGTTGAAGTCTTGGAAGCATTCAAGAGACTTCAATACTTCCAATTGCAAATTGTTTATGGAGAGAAATAAAGCTAAACCTATCCAATTTTTTTTCAAGTAGCTCTGGTAACTTGTAAGATTTGTGTCAGACTCCAAGAAGAAAATTATCACCAATTAGATTCCAAAGAATAGCAATAAAAGCTTGTAAGAGGAAAGCAATGCTGAAGCTTCCTCAGTCAGCTCAGTAGCTTTAATTGCTATGCTTTTTTTTTTTTTTTTTTGGAGTATATTTTTAAAACTCCGAGCCCATTTTCTTTTCTGTAGAAATATTGCAACCCATCTACAGTGTTTTCTTTTTGTTTTGTCTTGTTCTTGTCTTTCTCAAAATCACACTTTAGCTGTGTGCCTCTGGCTATTAACCCTGTGGATTTCTTTCAGATATGAGAAAGCTTGATTCCATGAACCTCGAAAACCACCACAATGGGATAACATCCAACTTTCCCCTTGTTTTAATGTCAAAGGGGAAAGCACCTTTGTCCTCTTATATTGTTGAGAAGGCACAGCAGCTTCACTTCTCACTCAACAACCTTGGACAGACAGATAGCCTCATCCTTCTTCTATTTTTTTTGTCCATCTTTCACACCAGGAGGCAGGAATTTCTCCTAAGAAAGAGATAATGTTCTTCAAAAGCTTATGCCCCATGGACAGCCTGCGGCTTCCTAAGGACCCTGCACTATCCCCTTTATCCCACAGAGGATACTAGATGTAGGAGAATAAAGCCTTCCTGGTGCAGGCAGATTAAAAAGTTTTTCATCCCCACTAGAGTTAGAGGCCAAGGGAGATTAACTAAACTGCCCATTATCTGCTTACAATTTTACTCAATGCAATGGGCTGTGTTTTACCATCAGTATGATGTGAAGAAATACATCATTAAGCTGGTTTTCCACTCACTGCTTTGATTGTGGTGGTAGGACAAGAAACATCTCACCCGGTAGTTTATGTGTTCTTTCATCCTTTTAGTCTTGCAAGTTGGAACTCCATAGCCTTTTAAGCACAAACTTTCATCAGAGAACTGGAAATGGTTACTTGTGCCATTAGATTCCAGGCAGTCCTGTTAAACTCTAAAATAGGGACTGGCAGAGCCTTTGGATCAGCTGACACGCATGCCAAGCTTTTAAATCTGCAGGGGAAGGAAGATTCCTCCTATTCCAAAAGCACAGACACACCTGCTGAGCGTCAGAGAACCTCCTCCAGGCCCAAAGTGCAGGCAGTTTTGCAAGTGGAAGGGTTAAATCCTGGTAAGGTCCCTCTGGATGCAGCAAAATAAATCACTCCTTCATGTTTCCATGAGGATCTGAAGGTTTCTTCTAGGTAATAAACTTCCTCTGTCCAGTTTCATTGATCTGCATGGACTTGGCAAGGTGAAGGATCTTTGTTTACAGGCTTTTAAAATCAGTTAATTTATTTGGGTCCTTTATTTAAAATTCTCTGCAGATGATTATTACCCAGAGTCTCAAAACTAGACCAACTGCTGTGGAATATTGGGAGAAAAGTGAAGCCTATATCTTATCCATAAGTGAGTAATGGTGTCTGAAAATTTATATTTTTTAAAAAACTGTTTTAAAAACGAGCTTTGTGATTTTGTGAGGTTGGATCCTAATAGGGCAGAGGGAATGAGGTGGAGGGGAGCAGAGTTCAGGGAGGACTTTGGCATAAGCTTTCCCTTCTGTTACCTGCAGGCACATTTAAACCAGCTGTTGCTGTATTAAAGAGGAGGTTCTTTAACATCTATGTTTAAGAGTATGATCTATTTATTCAGACAATATATCTGAGTGTTTAGATATAGCACACTCTGCTTTAAATCCTTCTCAAAGGTAGAAATTACTGGAACTTTTCTCTTGCCATCTCAGCTGGCAACAACCCATGTGATAAGGACACCATTACTCCTTGTACAGGTGAGGAATTCCCAGGGTTTGGTGCTCTGCTCCACCAGAAGCTTTGGCTGTGGTGCACAGTCTAGGTTTGTGCTGTCTCCATACCCTGATGTGGATGCCAGTCATGAAACCCTTTCTTTTGCCCACCTCCATCTGGCAGAGTGAAGCTGAGGGACCAGGTCCCCATGGTAGGTGTTAGTGAAACACGAGGGAAACCAGTGGAACTGCTGGTGCTAAATCCAGAGCCCACAGCAATATTTCAAGTGGGAGCAGCCAACATGATCAATTGAGACAGTGGGCAATGCAGGACCTCAGCTCTTCCCTTGCTCCCCTCCCCTCATATTTATAGGTTTCTAATTTCCGCTGGATAATGAATATCACTCTTCATTATAATTATGTTAAAAGGTACCAGCACGATGATTCAGAAACCCTTGAAGATATAGTCATATTTTCAGCAACAGATGGATTTAACACTGCAGATGGAGTGTTAAGAGTGCAGGTAATAACAAACTCAGCAATGTACTGTACTGAAATATAATTGGAAAGTATTAATCATATATTGGTTACTTCAGCTTCACTAAGTAGATGTTTAATTTTCATCAATCTTTTTACCAGATTCCCGGAAAGATTTCTGTGTAGACAGAGTGTGGCTTCTAGGTGAAACGATTGCCCAAGTTATTAATGACCAAGGCTTTGATCTTGCAGGCATGTGCCCATGGCTTACCCAGGCATGCAGAATAAAAATCATTTGTGTTAATAAGGCTGTCAGAGGGGGCCCCATTCATATGGCCCAAGCTTCAGCTGGTGACTAGTCAGTAGTAAAACCCAGATCCTTCTCTACTTGGAGGTTGCTGGAAACCTGCCAGCAGGAATGGCTGGCTGCAGGATTTGGGGCAGAATGCAGCAATTTGAAAAGCCCCATTCATAGAAGTGAACCATCAGTCTAAGTCTTTGGGGGACTGGGAGTTAGAATGTAGATAAAACAAGGGTTTTTTTTGCCATTCCTTATTATTTTCTTCAAGTACAGTCCTTTTGGAAATATCTGCATCCAGAGAAATGTCTGCTCTATTCCCATAAACCCTGTCACCTTGCTGTTTTTTTAATATGCCTCTTTCTAGAGTTTGTATTGGAAGCCTGGGTTATTCAGGGGAGGTTTTGCTCTGAGCAGACCATGCAGGACCAGGGTAATCAGTGGTGCCTGGTTGCATACCATGACTCTGATTCTTTAATTAATGCTATTTATAACTAGGATATCATTTGTAGGATCAGAAAGTGGTCCATGCTCCAGTGTGCCAGCTGGGGACATGGGGAACAGGGATTGTGGTAGGGCACAATTTCAGCTCATGCAAAAATCTATTTCACAGCAGGAATATGAAATGTAATTTTTGGTGATAAAGGAAACATTACTCTTTTGAATGTATTTCTGTGGATGGTTTGTGTTCACATTCTTAATAATACACTTAATAATGTAATTAAATACAAATTAGGAAGCTGTCTAGATCTGTAGAGAAGATATGGGGAGGCAATAGATTCCTTTTAATAAATCATCTCATACTTTGCTCAAAAAGGCTTACATTCCAACTCAACCAAATAGCATTGAGCAAAGGGGTGTGACTTAAATAATTGGGACTTGTGAAAGCTGCAGAATCTCTGTTGCCTCCCCATTGTCATCAGGACTTCTACCTGTCCCTGTTTGCCCTGCATCATCTCAGGATATACTGCTTGATCTTTCCAATTACTGTGATGATGTTTTTAATTTATGATTCATGACGAAGTGTTTTGGATGAAAATTATAATTCAAGTAAAATCAAGAACCACATGGTTTATGAAGGTATTTTATTTGCCAGTTTATTTGGTATGTGAAGTTTATTGCATGTATCAGAAAATAAAGGTACAGAAAATCTTGTACTTCAAAACTTGATAAATTATTGACAAAGGAAAAATTCCCTGAGTTAATCAATCTGATGTTTCTTCACCATTTGTCCCTTGAGGATTTAGATGTAGTGGATTGTGCTTTAATGCTGGTCTGCTCTGATCATTTGCAAGAGAGAAAACAAACATTCCTGCTTCTCAACTCCTTGTCAGTGTCTGAACTTGAATGAATCAGCTATTGAGCTAAAGGAAATGAAATATAAATTGACACGAAGAAAATGTTCTCCCTGCAGCTCCAGAAGCAGCTATGGTTTTCAAAAGCTGATTTTTATCCCTTCAAAGACCAGTATTTTCGTTCACATCATCCTATTCAATAGCTGGCCTTTCTATAAAAGTTTGGCCTAAAGGTACTGCTTTAATACTAGTTTTAAAAATTTATTAAAATAAGTTGAGTGAAATATTGTGTTAATTTCAGTTGTCACTTTTGGCACCCATTTAGAAAGGAAAAACAGAATACAAGCCACTCTTTTTAAATGTTGCTCCTGTTTCTTCCTCGTTCATTACCACAAACACAGCATTTAGTAGTCTCGGAGAGTAATTTAAAAACATAATGAGTATTTTTTTATTCTGCGACTTATAATTCAGTAGCTTGTGTTGCAGAAATGCTCTTGTCTGGGGGTCAGGTGGTTGCATCTGCTCACCTTGGTTTTGTTGGGCTGGAACACACACAGCTGTGCAATGACATAACACTGTATCTTACTGCCCAGATATCCTAATCAAATACTAAATAATCTGTTTTGGGAAGTGATTTCAAGCCATTTAGATTTCTGATCCTGCACCCTAGACCCCTCTACTGCACTAAATTACCTGGAATAAACTCCTTTAATGCAGGTTGCCCAATTATCCTTCTATCTTATGTGGTGCCATTTTTTCAAATGTTATACTTTTCTGGGCAATTTCTTTGCTATGCAACTGTCCTGACTTTACTTTGTGCTAAAATACACAGGGGAACACGACACAGTCTCTCCCTGCTTCTCTTCTCATGCATGCTTGGAGAAATGAAAACACTTTAAAAGACAATCATCTTGTAAAATGCATTCATTATACAGAGGAGATAAAAACAAACAACTTGTTTGTTGGTATTTTGGAGATGTTTTTGGAGATGTTTGCCAGACCTGTGATCATTCAGTTCTCTCTCGCAGCAACTACTCTGCTGTAGCACAGATATCAAACTTATTATCAAACTTAGATCATTGCTAGGTCTTCTGTAAGTGGATGTCTCCTAACTGCTCTTCAATAGTATATATCTACCTCGAGATCAGCTGCATCAAGTGTTTGTGGGAGTTGGGTCTTTCCCTCTTGGATCCTCTAAAATCTAGCCTTTGATTTTCTTAGAGCTCTATATTAACATTTTCCTAAAAATGTAGTTTATTCGGGACATGACAAAAAGTCACTTTGCTGCAGCATTGAGACCTGCTCAATTTACGGGACTGAATCCTCCATGCAAACATCTTTTCTTACATAACTGATATTTCTTATTTTAATACAGTACATTTTTAAAGCTGAAATTTTAAGGTGATCCCTCTCTAATGCTTGGTGGCTCTCCCTAACTAAACAGAAACCTTTTATTATTTTTAAAGGATTTGTACACTGTCAGAGGAACAGATGTATCATGCACCTGTAGTCTCTCTCCACCGGGAACCCTTTTTACTGTTACTGTTTAGAATTGTTCAGAAAAATTTTTGAACCAACTTTGTGATGAAAGAATAGACTTTTATGTAAAAAAGCTTGAGCGAAAAGCATCTGCTTTGTATGTCTAGATTGGTTCTTTTTTTTTTTTTTTTTTGCTAGAACTAAAAATTGATGTATGTCTTTTGACTTGAGAATTTCTGTTCAAAATACCAACATAGCGTGGAAAAGGGAGATGGAGAAGATTTATCTGAGGACTTGTCAAAATTCTGTCCAGACATGGTGATGACAACTTCTGTGTTTTAGCTACTTATCATAATTTGTTGATGTTTCAGATACTCTTGTTTGATATTTGTGTTCATATGGCTGAAGTAAATGGCTTATTTGGGGTTTATTCCATATTTTGCCAGGGGCTTTAATTTTCCAAGACATTGGCCAGTTTTTTTCTGCTTTATTTTAGGAACTGGTGGATGAGAATAATGGGGTGGGGTAAGCAAGGCAATTTGGAGACCCTTTAGCCTTAACTCTGAGGTGCTTAGTGCTCATATCTCCAATCAGTCGTGAATTTCCAGCATGAATTAAGTGTTACCCCTTGCAGAGCACTGGGCAGGCATCATTTGGACATAGAATCATGGAATAGTTTGGGTTGGGGGGTAAATAAAGCCCAAACTATTTAGGCTAATAGCCAATATTGGCACCAAACCAAATAGATTGAAATCACCACTGGAAAATTCAGACCAGCAATTAAAGGATGGTTTCCACTCAGTAGAGGAAAAGTATTGCAAGTAGCTCTCAAATAGAGGCAAGAAACTTCAAAATTGGAGTATAGTCTGTTAAAGGGACTTTATGCCCTGAGTGTTGATGACTAGAGGGTACCGAAGGGGACAGTCAGATTTCTGTGTGGTCCCTTCAAAACTTTGGCTGTGATTATCCCTCCAAACTCCAACAAACACCCTCTTCCCAACACAATAGTTTCCAACCCTGTTTCCTGCTCTCATATCAGTTTGTGTGTTCCATCTGAGTGTGATTTCTGGACTGGTACTCTCTGCTCCTCCCTAGGCCATGGTTCTTGTGCAGACCCCTTTGCTCTGACACAGGGATGAGTGCCGTGGAACTTCCTCCACGTGGAGGAAGAGCTTCCACCTCTACTACCTCCTACTGCCCTCTCAGTTCATAACCTGATTGCTGCATCCCTGCCGGTAGATAACCATTGGCACAAGACTCATATGAGTACCTTCTGTAACATGATTTTACTTTCATATTTAACCCAAATAACCACCTGCATTATAATTTTTCAGTCTGTATTTAAGCATGAACTGTTTTGGGCCAGACTGCAGTGACAGGACTTATCTTGAAGAGAATCAAAATCGTGCTGTTTCCCCAATTGTAAGACCCATCATTTAGCAGGCATAGACTGTCACACTCACCAACTGGGTTGCATGGGAGCCAGCAGCAACACTCGGCTGCTCTGGAGATGAGTCATGCTATTTTCAAACTATTTGGCTAATCAGTAAATTGAGATCTGCTGCTTTACAGACAATATATAATATTTGCTTTGCCTTTGTGCACTACTTTACATTTTGGATCCTTTGCCATTAGGATTCGAAGCATATAGACTTCATCTAATCCAATTTATCCTGTTCATCTTGGCAGTGCTTGCAATGCTGACAGCTTAAAGAAAACACTTAATTTGACTAAGTGTTTTCAGTTTGCTTCTCAAAATATTTGAAATCATTAAAGCCAGAGTACCCCTGCACTGCAATACACACAGTCCTGACCCACTTGAGCAAGTTAATTACAATTTGTGTGATCCTACGGCCTCTGATTATGCTGCAGGCTGAAGTATTTTACCTGGTTAAGAAAGGGCTCAATGTTTCTCCTGGCTTGCTGCTTTTTAATCTGACTTTTGAAGAGGCTCTTAGAGCAAAAATAAGGCATAGGGGGAACTTGGTGAGACCTGTCATCTCTCCTGCCTCACTGGGCAGGGCACAGGGGGCTGAGTGCTGAGCTCCCTATGCAGATGCTCTCCTGCTGTAAGGCTGTTCAAGCCCCTGTATCCATAGCTATTTGTATTCATTGCTCCCTGTCAGAGGTGAGGCAGAGCACAGGGATGTAGAGCAGCCCTGGAAGTGCCCTGATGAGCACAGGTGATTACGAACAGTGGTTCAGCAGCACTGGAGCGTGCCAGCGCTGATGGGGTCACGGGCTGCATCCCCTTCCTCTGCACTGTGCACTGAAGGCTGGGAGCTTGTCACAAACCCCTCTGTGATGGCATCTCAGCCTTCCCCTGCTGCAACCCAACAGGAAGAAATGTCATCTAGGCTTGCTGTCAGTGCCAAACACAGATCCCAGGGACTAAGCACGATGGAAGAGAAGGGAGAGAGCACACATGAGGATAGAGCTGGATCAAAAGGATTTATCAGTGCAAACAGTAATGTGTCATACTAGTGTGAGTCAAGTGAGGTTGCAAATGACAACATAGATAACACTGAGGCAGCAGAAGCATGAATACATGCTAATAAGCAGAAAATATATTCTGAGCTCCTCAGTGCTCTCACACCTTGGCCAGCTCATCCACTGTGTCTTTGCCAGTGCAGGTCACAACAGCTCAGCTGCTGCACCTGAAGTTTTGGGAGATGTCAATAAACTCCCAACAGTCTGTGTGTCTTCCAATCTATTTTGTCATTTGGATTTGTATTTACTGCAGTTAATGATTCAAAAATTATGAAAAAGTTATTTCAATGTCTTACAAGGGTTACATTTTAAAAATCCTGTTATGATTGGCTGATTTTACTGCTGGAGGGGACCAGGTGATTCAAGATTGTGGTTTGGTAGCATTGGAGCATCTGTCTGATATGATGAGGCAGGTGAAATTGCCAGTCGTTGCAGGGCAGGTGATACAATCACGCTAGAGCAACACAGAGATGGCTTGATTTGGCACATCAACGTGATATAGTTTTCCTCTGTGATATGTTTTGTTCCCTTTTAAATTATTTGCTCAAGGCTTCCCTTTCAGAGATGTGTGCTGGCAAGTTGCAATACCGCAGAGAAGGGAAGGTCCGGAGCTGCAGTAGGAGTAAGGAACTTGGAAAAATGCAACTGGTGCGGAAGAGTGAGCAAGGTCGCTGGTGACAAGGCTCTGCTCCATCTGTGCAGGCACACTCGTGAGCAGAAGCATTCCAGCAACGTGGCATTTCATCACGTTATTCCTTTCCTTTTAAATTTCAATAGCTAGTTATTTGCCTGCCTTTGGTGAGGAGACAAAGCCCCTCTTTATGCAGCCACACAACACAGTTATCTCGTGTAATGGAGAAATGAATGCAAATTTTTCTGATAAGGCTGGAATGGGGCTTGTCTGGGGAAGAAGGAAGCATTGTCCAGCCACGGGAGCAGAAGAAGGTGGTGTTGCCCAGTGCCTCTGCCATTCAGTCCCAAACGGAGGAAGAAGCCACAATTTGGAGAATCTTCTGATAACACTGACATGAAAACTTGCCATGTCTCCATTCCATATTTCATAAAAAAGGGACAAAAATTGCTTTGCTGTTTGTGCAATTCAGCAAATCATTTTAACCTGCAGGTGTTTTTTAAGGTACACAAGAAGCTGCCCAGCTGTCTGCAGAGAGCAATATACATGCTAAGGAATTATTTACACAGGGTCTGAGCACTTGAGGACTTGGAGACATTTAACTGAGAAGCATGAAAATTACTGAATAAGAAACTCTTTCAAATATCCATTATATTTTTTTTAATCCATATTTCAAAGAAGTGGACATTTTTACATTAAATGTTAATATTTTGCTGTATCTTTTTTTGTTGTTGTTGTTGAGGTGAGGTACAGAGTAAATGGCTAGTTTAAAAAAAAAGTAAAGTAAAAGAAAACTAATGCTGGAGGAAAGACAAACCTTCAAAATATCACTCAGAAATTCATTGGTTCAGTATCAGCATCCTGGTAAGAGCAATACTAATGTGCATCTTGCATATGAAGAGCTATTCAGAGACTAAATTAGTGACACAGTCAGGGGACAGTTTAACCTCTGGCATTAGCTAGAACTGGGCAGCGATAGGAGCCAGTGCAGCAGTGCTAATTAATGCACCCTGAGGGGACACAACGAGGCATTGGCCCTGTACACCTGAGACATATTTCTGTCAGCACTGAGGTGCCAATTACTGTTCTCTCATAAAAATAAACCATGTGAAAAAAATAACAAAAAAGGCAACATTCCAAGTAATGTAGATAAACCAAGACTTAGCCATAAAACTATAAATTGGAATCAGTAATGCATGTCCCCAGTTTGTTAATACAAGGCAGGACAAGCTCTGCTGTAGCTGTCATTATTGAAATGCAGAAGCTTCATGGCTGGGCAGCAGCATCTTGGCTAAGCTCATTTACCCCACTTGGTCTGAGGCCTGACAGCTCTCACACACATCATCTTGGAGCAAATTCCTTTGGAGAGCAAGGATGAACATCTCAGGAGCACCACTGCAGTGAGCATGGGGGTGCCTGGGAGAGGATCTCTGCCCACACCAATAATGCACACAAAAAAACCTGTTTTGGAGTGGACAAGAAACCAGGAATTCCTATTCTACTTCTAGTTTAACATTAGTAGTTGATTGTCCTTTGTAGGTGTTCAGTTTCAACTAACGTAGGATTAAAAATCCCCAAACACTCAGCAGTCCTCCAGCTGAAAACCAAGATGTTACAGGAGTCCGTGCAAGCTCTTGGCTTCATTGGGTGACCTGTTCTTGATAAGTGAGGAAAGGAAGAGATTTGTCCAGGTGAGATAAAGGCGTGGTATTGTGGGTTGGTTTCGGTTGATGCTTTTGATTTGGGGTGAATGGGCGATCTTAAACATGTATTTGTTTGAAATCTCTCCATGTTTCTGATGAAGAAGACTCCCAAGGACCTTAACTTCATGTCAAAGACAAACTCTGAATTACAGCTTGCTAGAAAATGCACTTCCTTTAGTCGGCTCAAGAAGATCAATGCTGGGATTGATAGCAGTAACTATATACCCCACAATATGCTACTACTCCTCTAAAAAAAATATTTTTTTCGAGTTTAATAGGGTAATAGTTGTATGGGGCCCTACTTTACAACTGCCTGGATGGTAGGAGAGAGGAACCATTTGGCAAATCAGGCCAGACCAAATAGCATTCATTTGGTTAATCACCAGCTATTAAAATAGCATCAAATCATAGCAACCTATTTGCTTATAATTCAGTGCACAATTTTCTGCACAGTATATTCATAACTGCTGTACCCAAGCTAATTTTAAATGAGCCAACAAAGCCATTTTCCAGCACTCTCTTGGGAAATGGATCTGTGGACTGATGGATCCCTCTGCTTCTGGGGCTAAGCCCCCACAAAATCTGAGATGATGACATTGGTGTTTAACTTTGAAACGATGTTTTAGGATTTAGTCTATTTTTTAAAGCTTTGTGTGGTTTTAATCTCTTACAGTGTTCCAAGATTCATTTAACTTCCAGTGCCTAGAAGGTTATATACCCACTATGTTCTCTCCAAACATGTGAACATTCAGGCATCATTGCAGCTTTCTTTGTGAATTCTATGAGAGACAACCTTCAGCAGTAACCTCGTAGTTCCTGTCTTTGTCACAATGAATTTGGCAAATGATGAAATCCCTTTTCTTCCAACTCAGGAATATATCAGTAACTTTGATTTTGGTCTTCAAAGTGTTGACCTTTCATTTCTGAGAACTGATAGCTCACTGCTGGAGTAGGAGCCATTTACAGTTCTGGGAAGCAGAACAGTAGAGCTGTTGCCTGTGCAATGATTAAATGACTTTAGCAGTGAGGAGAAAAAACTGATGAAGTTGTGGTAGTAATAAGTACAAAATGAAGTTCTGTTGTTTGTAGACATTGTGAACAATGTTGTTTTTCTGTACTGAAGTAGAGCTTGGGATTCTTACTGATGAACCTCTGGCCTCAGCTTTTTCTGAGGAATGAATGATACCTGTCCCAAATACTTTTTTCTTATAACTAACTAACTAACTAACTAAATAAATAGTTCAAAATTTCTCCTCTGGAACTCTTGGTATCCTAATCCAGCTTCCTCACCTTTACCATAGCTGCAGAGAAATGAGGAAAAGTTCTGGCTCTTAAGGCAGATCTAGACTTGCACATTTTCCCACTGTGTCCACGCTCCTGTGTCAGTGAAATAGGTATGTGCTTAATTCTAGAGATGTGATGGGATATAACAGGATGCGATGAAACCTCAGAGCCATCTCTTAAGGCTAGCTGAATCCTTGGCTTGGTATTTCATTCTGCACGTCAGTTGATTGGTCATTTTATCACCAGTTATGAAGTGAAATTAGATAATCTCGCTGCCATATGGTATACAGTATTTATAGTTTAGTATGTTTTCCATATATGTGTGCTAAAGCCTGCTTCAGGGATTTGTTACGGTCCTTGTGTTTACAGGATTTGGGTCTTGGGTGAAAGAAGAAATTGACAGTTGCTAATGTTTGATTTAAACTGATACTTCAGAGGCCACATGAGTGATCCCTAATTAAAATCAATTTACACTTTCTGTCCTTTGCCAGGGAGGCTGGCAGGGCTCCCCAGGACCAGAGCTTGTGTCCACCCAGCTCGGCTGCCCCTGGTAGCCATCAAGAGGGGTGACCCCAGGGAACAGGGGGAGAAACTTCTGGGGGCCTGGGGATGCTTAACCTCCTCCTCAGCTCCCCTTCCAAATAACCAGGAGTACCCAGTGACTCCTCCAGGTCTCTGACATCATCTGAAGCATCCCTCCAAGGATTATTGTCTGCACTAGATTTAGCTTCAGATTTCTTGTTTTCCATTAAAATGCTCCTTTTCCCTTGAAATCTTGATAAATAAGGAACTACAAGATTAATTATGTGGGACATTAGTCACTCAATATGTGTCATTATTTTCTCAAAGCAAGCTTAAATGAGCACCACAGAAGAGTCTTAGAGATCTGCATTTGGAGCTGACTCAAATGTGATAAAACAGGAATGTATTCTCAAACTAAAATATTAGTTGCCTAGTACGGACACCAGCGCTGGGGAGTTGTATGGTGTCAATACCCTTCATACCATTTTTTGACTGCTTCTCATTAAAAAGATCCCTGTGAATATCTTCAGTTCCAGAAGAAGTAGTGGCAAAGCTGTGCAAGGCTTCAGAGCACTTGTGTGGGTCTGCTTGAGACCTACATCCCACTCCTCACCTGTCTTTGCTGCCATGCCTTGCTAACTCTAGTTGTAAGGTCAGAGACAACAGAAACTGGCTGAAGCTGCACCAATAATTTTTAAAAAGTGGTCAATGATAATAACAAACAACAAACCCTGAGAGAGGAGAAGCAACAGTCAATCACCCTGTGAGTACCCCGTGAGCACTTGAACAAAGAGGAGTTAATAAACGTTACAGTCAGGGTTTTTTGGATAGGATTCTTGCAGAATATGATTTCATAATCCCCTGTCTCTAGTGAACAACAAGACCTCTGTAAACACTCAATATTCAAATAGAAAATTGTTTCTTGTAGGCTTCCATGGCACAAAATAAAAGCTCTGTAAATCTGGGCCTCCATATGTGGTTCTCAGCTGGTGTAAGTCCCTGAATGAATTACATGTGAACAGAGAAATTAATGCTACGCACATGGTGGCCAAACTTGAAAGCAAAAATTGCAACTGAGAATATACTGCAGCAGGATTGTGAAATATTTGAAGATAAATGGAAACTTGAGTCCTTGTTGATGTAATGCAACATCAATGCATTTCAAGGGATACACAACTATCACAGTGAGACATGACAATACTGAGACCACATTTGCGAGAGGGCAAGGACTCTTTCTTTAAAATCAAGTACTGAATTTAAAATCAAAGACAAATACTCAATACTGTTTAATGTAATTTTGAACAAAAAATTGGGTAAAATACTTCTACCTTTTTTAATCTATCAAATTACTGTGGCAGTAAATGTATATTGTATCCATGTTTTGAAATGATTGTGCTCTAAAACCACTTTTGTTAATCAGTCAGTGTTGATGATGAATTACCCAAGAGTTCTGGTACTTTTGAAACAGTTGCAATCTTTTTGTTGTGGGTTTTTTTTCCCCTCCTTCTCCTCTGGACGGAGGAGGGAAGAATGTACATGTTACAGTGAATTCTAAATGAGGTCTGTGCCTCCCCTGTTTGCAAAAAGCCAAGCAAAGCAGTAAAAATAATAAATAAAACAAATGAAACCCTCTTTAATCCATTCATGAGCTCGAGTGTTTCAAGTGGGCCATAATATTAAGACACAGAGCTCTGAAAGAGATGGATCAGAGGAAAGGGCTACTGCTTAAACAATGCCAGCCTATTTAATTGAATTACTTATTTGTCAGCACTGTATTTTCCCATGTCCAGGATTCTTACTGTTGATTCAGGGCTTAAGGCCTAAATAGAAAGGGCAACAACTGCCATGTATTTTGGTCCTGAACAAGCCGTGTCCTTTGAAATGCCAGCTCTCGACATTGGGAAGAATGCTGGAATGCTTTGCAGCGAGAAAGCACCAGTAAAAGAGGCAATGAAAATATGTTACCCCCCTGGATTCGACCTTGCTGCAGCATACTGAGGAACTTGACTGAGAATTTTTAAGCCTGATGTTATTTCTGTAGCAATTTATTTGTATTTATCACAAGGACAACTGGGGTTGTCCTTGAGCAAGAGGACAGAAGCCAGGAATTCCCAACTCTTTTCTTTGTATTGATCTGGCAGGGTTTTTTCTAAAGTATAAAATCTATAGTTTAGTCAAGGACATTAGCAAATTCTTAGCAAATTCTTTACTGTCTTATGATCAAAATTTAAACTGCTTTCTTTGATTTGTTGCACAAAATAAGCAATTCTGTATCCATCTCTTCCCTCAATGGATATTTTATACCTCATACACCACAATGATCATTCCTTTGTCCCACTCTTTGAATTGTCTGTGACATAAACCAATCTGTATTATGAGCAAAAGTGTTGTCAGGGTATCCTGACTTCAAGAATGGTGATACTACAAGAAGGATGCTTGAAATTGGTCCCTCCATGCAACTCTGCTGAATCACTTTCTAAAATTCAACCAAATACTCTGTGACTCTTGCTGAGTCATATTTGCCCAATTTACTATGCCCACACCCTCTATTATATTTCATTTACAATGACATTTTATAGCCTAGGTATCTCCTCTTCCATTGCATTGTACTCCAAATGACCACAAAATTCCTTTTTTTTTTTTTTTTTTTTTTTTTTTTTTTTTTTTTTTTTTTTTTTTTTTTTTTTTTTTCTTTTTTTTTT
>NW_020956368.1:72017-115173 GCF_003031625.1 Empidonax traillii | reverse complement strand
CAGATTACTATATGAGTGACATGGGGTTTTGCTTGAAATCATGCCTTAGTGAAGGTTACCAGGCTCAACAGAGCAATGATTGGAAGAAATTATTTCTGACCATGCAGGTGTCTGGATATCTGGATATCTTAGCTGATAGATCTTAAAAATCTACAGTGCTTCAAAGCACACTTCTTCCTGATAACACGCCCACCCATATCTCTGTCACCCACATCAGTTTTTTCCAATTAATTTTTCCATCACTAAAAGGTGGAAAGACACTAAAAGAAGTGTCTTTATTTTGCCTAAAGTTCAAGGTGAGATGATATTTTCTTTCAGCTGGCTCTAGTTCTTTTAAGCTGTATCGAAGCATGGCTTTTCCTCCTGCTGAAGGTGCACTTTTAGCTGCATTAATTGTAGGCAATTTTTTAAGAAGTTTTAAAATAGTTTCCATAAATAGAAATGTTATGACCCAAGGAAACGACTTACTCAGGTGGAAGGACCTGCTGCCTGTGCATCTATAACCCAGTTCCACAGAAAATGTGCAAAAAAACTTCTCTGGAGTTCTAACCTGCTCATACATATAGTGGCTTCATTTTGTAATTCCAGTTCCATGAAGGCTGGGACGACAAAATCAGCTCACAGGGCTGCTTTGGACTGTCTAAAAACCCTGCATGGTCCTGCCACCTCTATATTCGTCCTTCTTACAGTTTCTAGGAAGAGAAGTGCCACCACCTCCTCCAGTCACAGAGAAAGAAGTGGGATGCAGAGAGGTTAAAGATTTGTGTGAGCTGGCTCAGGAGTGGTGCATCGAAATCGGAATTCCAAAGCACCAAGACAGTCGCTTGTCCTTCCGTAATAGAGCAAATGGTCTGGGTGGTAACAGTGAAAATATGAAGGACTTTTTTGTAAAATCAGACTGAAAAGCTTTTGCCAGTCTCTGGCTAACCAAATTCAATGGCAAAAATGTTTCTGTGGAACCTAAAGATTTCATTTGCTATCTTGCCTAATTATTTTCTGAAGCTGTTAATAGAAATATGATTTCAAATAATACCTAAACTATTTTCTTTTAAATACTCTTTAAAAAATACAACTATTGCATACACTTTCTTTCAAGTTCGGGGGTATTTTTATTTATTTCAATTGAAGCGCTTATTTTTTATGCCTCTTTTTACACATCATGCAGTTCATGTGCATTTTATACAGTTTTTGCTCATGTCTGAGCTCCGGTTCTGATGTGTGCGAAGAGCACTGCTGCTCTGAACCCACCACATGTTAAAAGGATGAATATTAACTTTTGTTTTTTCAAAGTGACTTTTTAATTGAAAAATTAAATATTTAATGAGCTATTTCCACCCAGAAGGGGAAGAGGAAAAAAAAAATCCTGTGGTTCATTCCCAAGAAAAACTCATGCTGGTGTCTGGTCCACCATCAGCGGTGAGCTGGCAGGAATTAGTGCTTACACAGCCTGTACACAGGACACCCTTGGAGGTGCTGGTCTGCACCCCTTGGCTTACCTACAGCCCTTAACATACAGCCTGTGTCCAGTATATCAGCTGGAAAACACCTCTGGTTGTAGCTCTTTATATGAGTCCTTATTCAATGTATTAGGGTAAAATTTGGTTCTACTCACATAAAACCTCATAATCAAAACAAATGGCATTTCTAATTGAGCAAGGCCCTCTTGGTAATGAAGGGCAGCAGGGCTGCTGAGATCACTGGTTCATGTTTCTCTCCCTGTTCAGAAGACTAAACTAATTTATTTATGAAATCAAAGCAACCCACCAGATTAGCCATATAACCAGCTCGCTGTGCTGTTTAGATTCACTCGTTTGCTCTCTCATGACATCCAAGTGAACAAGCTATATGTCAATGAAAGCGTTGGCGCTCCATCGTACATTATAGAGTAGTTTGAAGTGCAAAAAAAAAAAGAGATGTTGCAGTGGGGTTAAAAGCAATATTTTTTTTTTAATTTTTTTTTTCCAGTGAGCATATGCTGCGAGTGGGAAAGGACCGAGTAATGTAAACGGAGGTTTCATTAGCGATGATATGTGGCAGTCCCTGGGTGAAGGGAGAGAAAGCAAATCTGGGAGCACCTGCAGACTTAGCAGACTTGTACCCATGAGGAAGAGGATATTCTGAGGGCAGTGATGGGATCTGCTCTTCCCCCTTAGCCTCCCCTTGTGCCTCCTGATAAAGGCAGGGCAGGGTCACACACTTCGAATGCCCCTTTCTGTGAATCTGCCCCCAGAAACCAGTTTATGCAATGAAAAGGCAAGCACTGACTTCCACCAGAAGTTTTAACATTTCTATCACAAAGGCAGAGGGTCTGCTGGGATATTTTTTTTACTAAATATCTCCCATGTACCCATCATTTTGGTTTTAAAACTTCTTATTTGACTATTCCATAAATCTTGATGATTGGCAGGTCTGTATTTCCTCTGACTTTTTCCTTGCAGCAGATCAGAGAAGGTGTCCAGTGTGTTACAGGACTGACCACACTGAATGCTGAAGACCTTGCCATCCCCATGGATGCACCAAGCATCTCCATCCTCACCCTCTCATCAGCTTGTGGACTGTGGTTGAGATGCTGGTGACATACCTCATCAGGGTGAGGTCCTGGCACAGGTTGCTCAGGAAAGTTATTAATGCCTCATCCCTGGAAGTGCTCAAGGCCAAGTGGGATGGGCCTTGGAGCAACCTGGTCTAACAGAAGGTGGCCCTACCCATGGCAGGGGGATTGGAACTAGATGAGCTTTCAGGTCCCTTCCCACCAAAACTATTCTATGATTCCGTGATTCTATGATTCACAGCTTTTACCATCTCAGCTACAGCAACGTGTGAGTGATGGCACTTTTTCTTTCCTCCACTGCCTTCTATTGTTTAATTGCTTCTTGCTGCATCTTGGACTGAAGCACAACTGCGATGAGGAGCAGCTGAGGGAGCTGGGGAGCCTCAGCTGGAGAAAAGGAGGCTCAGGGGGGACTTTCTGGCTTTCTGCCACTCCCTGACAAGAGGGTGGAACCAGGTAGGGGTCAGGCTCTGCTCCCAGGGTACAAGGGACAGGATGAAAGGGAACGGCCTTAAGTTGTGCCATGAGAATTTTAGATTGGATTTTGGGGAAAATTTCTTCACAAGAAGGGCTGTCCGGCCCTGGCACAGCTGCCCAGGGCAGTGGTGGAGTCCCCATCCATGGAAGGATTTAAAAGCCGCATGGATGTGGCACTTGAGAACTTGGAGTAGTGGTGGGATCGGCAGTGCTGGGGGAACGCATGGACTCGATGATCTTGTAGGGCTTTTCCAGCCTAAGTGATTCAGTGTTTTCAGGTATCTGGGGGTGACAGGCGGAGGGGCTGGGGTGCCTGTCCCTCACGGCGGGGTCCGGCCCCTCCCGGCCGGGCGGGCAGGGAGCGCAGGCTGCGCGGGCCGCGGGGGGCCCCTGCCGGGGGCTGCCGCTCACTGCAGCCCGGCCTCGCCGCCTCAGGACTTACGGTGCACTCGGCTGATTATTTCAAGGAATCTTTTCAAAGAATGGTTTGTTTGTTTGTTTGTTTGTTTTGTTTTGTTTTGTTTTGTTTAATGTAGGCTTTGCAATTCAAAGAACATTCGATTATTTTTTTACCCAGTGTATCAAGCACGCTCTGGATGTATTTACCTACTTGAACTGCAGAGCCGATTAAGCTCGTTCCATGAACAACTCGATCCCGTGTTGCCCCGTTACCTTGCCTTAAAACGTGTTGTAAAGCCGCAGCTGGGTAGGACGTGCCACCAGGTCTCTGGGAGCATTGTTTCAAATCTTCCTGCAGCCACTGACTTTCTAGGTTACTTGTTAAATTTGGCTTGTGCCCGCCTGCGTTCTCCTGCTGCGTCGAGGGCTTGGCAAGCAGGGTCTGCCAACCGAGTGTTGGATGCTGTGGTGACAGGGGCTGTGTTCGTGCCCAGGGAATAAGGAATTTAGGGAGAGCTCTATCCCTGCAAAGCAGATGTGCTGAAGAACTCATCATGTATGAATCTCTTTTAAGTGCCCCCAAAATTTACTGAAGATACTGCCAGTATCTCACTAGCAATCGAGGCCTCCCATGGGGACTGCTCCAAAGCGTGCTGAGCTTGGCTCTCTCTCTACTCCGTAAGTTAGCTGGGAATGACTTCCAGAGCCCTGCTGTGCTGCTTCTGCTCTTGCATTTGCAGGAATCGCAGCAAGAATAAAGGATCCACTGAAGGCTGCTAAACACGGACTTAACCCCTTGGGAGGGGTCTGAGCTACAAGTCACCACAAGGTGGGAGACCATAGATGAGAAATATCAAAGCCTTGGAAGGGGCAGCTGTGGGAGAGAGCAGCAGTAGGGGGACACTCTTAGAGGGACAGTATCCTGTCTGGGTTCTACACTGGGCTGTAAGTTGTATGGGTTTGCATGTGGCATCCCACTATAGTGATGGGCATCTGCATCACAATGGCAACAAAGACTTCTTTCAGTGGAAATTGGATGGGCTTTCTGAATCTATAGTGTTTAAAGATCATAACTGATGTCTTAAATTCCAGGGAGTTGTGGGGCTTTTTTGGGAGAAATATTACAACCACTATGTTTTAAGTTTTTAGAGAATCCAGGGTTTTCATTTTAATTTTCCCCTCTTTCCTGTAGGACTGATGCTGCTGTACATGCATAATGACACAGAAAGCCTAGAGGATAGTTTTACCGTGCAGCTGACAGATGGCAAGCGCACAGTCCAAGGGACACTTTACATCTACATCATGCCAGTCAACGATGAAATCCCTCATCTTTCCAGGTTAGCCATCTAAGTGACATTCGGTGCATAAAGACTTACAAAGAAAAAGGAAAGAAAGAAATGGAAGCAACCCATCTCCCCATCATCATCTCCAAGCCCACCCACAATACAGAGGAGATCTTGCTTTCATAGTACGGGTTATCCCTGAAAGCTGGTTTGTAAAAAGACTGTGCATGCTGCTGCCTGGTGCAGGACTGTGACAAGCCAAACAATACCATCCAGCAAAACCCATTCATGCAGAAATAGCTCGTTTGTGGTCTCTGAGCGGACGCTTGTTTGTATTTCAGTTAGTGGCAAAACTCTGGTTGTCTTCAGTTAGGCCAGAGTTGCTCCTTTTTCACACTCTGTGTCTCTCTCCCACTTCCTTTATTCCCTTCAGTATGTTTTCCCCATTCTCTTTAATCTATTTTTTACAGTGAATCTTGTTGGGAAGAACATGGTGTGGGCTTTTGTTTTTTCAATATTTAAGGTCCAAAGCCAGTGTTAATAATCACAGTCCTTTCAAGAGAGCCAGAGTGCCATCTCTGGGAATAAGGCTTCAAAGAGGGGGAAGCTACATGGGGAGTGATATTAATTAATTGTCTCTGTTTGCCAGCAGTAAAGTCCTTCTGACATTCTTACACCACAAAATAGTCAGTCTATCATAAGGTTTTTGAATAGTATAGCAAGTCTAAACCCTGTCATGAGCATTTTGTTTATTGGTCTGAGGAAGAAACAGGAAGAAACCTGTCACGTAGTGAGGTGCTGTGGTTTCACATACTTTATGACAGTAACACATGTTTAGCCTAATTAGGGTTTTTACTCGTAACAATTCACAAATTGAAAAATAAAATAAATCCTGTGGACCTGCTGAATCCCTTCAGAAATGCCAGATCCAGTCTATAAAAAGAGGAATAAAATATTGATTTTGCTTCTTGCCTTATGTAGACTGGTTAAAAAATCTCCATGAGTTATAGGGGAAGAAGCACGGCAAGGCTAATACTTTATTGCCCTCTCTGCATGGTGATGGTACATCATTTTCTTGACTCACAAAAACAGTTTGTACATATTAAAATAATGTCTATTCTTATTCCACAAGAACTTTTAGGACTTGCAAAACAAAACTTCTGTCTCAAAGAGAGAAACATATTAACCATGAACTTGTGGTCCAACTGTTTCCACTAGGAGGGTTTGAAAATACCTAGTGAACTCATAGTTCAGAAGATAAAAGCTTTCTTTCTGAGGCATAAATTGCAGCACATATGAAATCCCATATTGTTGTGTCTGGGTGCCTGGAACCCCTTTTCTTGGTCCTTTTTGCAGCAAAAAGCAGAAAAATCCATTGTGGTTACCCCTCTCTAGAGGGGGAGCAGCAGCCGATGGTGTGCATAGGGGTGGCATTGACACTCAAAACAGCTTTGGGTTCTTCCCCAGACCATCACGTGTGTATTTTGAAAAATTTTATAGAAGTAGTAAACAATTAGAAGTTATAAAATGGACACTGCTTCCTAGCAATGTTTCCTTAGGAACTCATGGGTGAGGAGCCTACAAGCCCCTTTCCTCAGTTGGGAACACTGACAGCCTCTATCTTCCCTCCTCCTTCTCCAACCAGGTCCTCTCCTTGCAAGGCTTGGTCCATCAGTCTCTCTTCTTCATCCCCCTCTTCTCTGCCTTGGTCTGATTTTCTTATGCTTCATGTCTTTTCTTACTTTCCCCCATTTCTTCCAATCTCCTTCTTATTGTCTATCTGAGGACAGTTCCTTGCTGCTATTTCTGTTTTCATGCACCTGAAATGACTTGCCTGGATCCGTATGTTCTCTCCTTCCTATTGTGAGCAACCCCATGGAGATACCCCTTATTTAGTCTTTTAATTTCCATGTTATTTTCTAGTCTGTCAGAGGCAATCTTCGTATCTCAGATCTTGTTTCTGCGTTCCCAGTCCATGGAGCAAATTGAGCCCATTTGCAAGGGAAGGAAATGTGCCAGTATTACCATTTTCCACCAAGCCATGGAGCTGGAAGTGTACTCTTCTTCTGCACAAAGCCATCAATCCGACTTGTAGTTTCATCAAAACCCGTGAGGCTGAAGGGCAACATAAGAAAAAATGATGTGTGTGTGTGTGTGTGTGTGTGTGTGTATACGTGGCAAAGCTTTCTGTCCCAGACCTGCAGGAGCAGATTTGTTGAAATGTTTTTTTAAAATTCTATCTGCTCCATGCTAAGAGGAGCCTGTTCATGCTTAATAAATTGAAGAAATTGCTCACAAATACTTCATCCATATGAAAGTGCGAGCCCTGTACTGCTGCCAAGAGACGTGAGACCTGTGGTGTCGTGCCGAGTAAGTGATGGTCACATGAATCAGAAAAGCTTAGGTACAGATCCCTCGCTACCACAGTTTTCCCCAAGATGTGAAAATACAACAGGGAAAATACTAAGCAGCATTCAGTCGTTTCAGCCAAATCTGCCTCTTTTGGACACAATCATGGGCCGCGTACCAAGCGGTGCAGGAGAGACCAAAATAACATCTTTAAACAATCTGAGCTCTCTCTTCCACCACTTTGAAATTAGAAGTAACTAAGAAATAAGGAGCCTCGGGAGGGGCTGCTGCCTGTCACCCTGTGCTGGGTGTTGTACCAAACCATCAGTGCTGTTGCTGCTGCAGGTCACGCAGAGAAGCCAATGGCCTCTCAAAATACATTCATGTATTTTAATTATTCTTACCCAGCTTCATGAACTCAACTAATTTTTGCCCAGCCTCTCTCCATAGTACAGCTGCTTTTCCAATACGAGCCTGGAGAAGTCTCTCAGTTCCTAAGCACTCCAACTTCCATCCTGAGGAGAAAGAATAGTGTTGGAGACGTTGGAACATAAATTATGCTTTAAGTTTGGACAAGAGAGAGTGTGAAGTGAATTACTTCTGTTCAACATGGAGACCATGCTGAGCTAGAGGAAGTCTGGCTCAAATCATTAAATCCCCCTCACTAAATGGGCAGTGACTGCTGCTGGTTTGTTTTTTCATCAGTATCTCCCTTCCTGCTCCTTTTTAATTTTGTTTTTCTCCCCAGGAGTATGGGTTTGGAAACTGAAACAGCTGAGAAAAGCCATTCCAGTGCTGGGTCAGAAGCAGACACCAGAAATGCTTCAGGGGATGAGCTCAAATGAACTGTCCCCATGTGCCCCAGCTGGAGGCAGAAGTAGCTTTAGGGCTTTTATTTCTCCTTTTTCCTGGGGATGAGTGAAATCCTCAACCAGCTTCTGCAGCAGCAGGGTTGTTCTGGAAATGGTTTGGTTCATGACTTGGCTTGGTTGATAGGGTAAGCAGTGGGACCAAACACAGGTTTTTATTTGAAACTTTCTCCTGTGTTGAGGTGGCTCTGGAAGGTCTCTTGCAGGATTTGTTTCTTGTTTCCTCCTTGCCCTTGCTTTGGAAGTGCCTATAGCCTCTGCCCCATCCCACCTGGAGCAAACACAACACACCTATGAAACACCAGGACAAGCTAGCAGCCATCCTCCAGCATCACCCTGCAGTATCCAACCTAGGGAATTACTTGGAGGAAAAGCTTTGTCTCTTGGGCTCAGACGCTAGAAACTATTTCTTGCTGTGCATCTCCCCCACCATCCCTCTCCATAATGACACATTTTAGCTGACTTTTATAGTGGTTCACTAAGCCACTGTGCTGTCTTCTTCCTTTTATAATTAAGCAACTGAAGAAATCCTTTGAGGTCAATGAATTCTGAGGAGGCTTACATAAAACAGAATATAAAGTGGAGAGCCCTGCCATCAGAAGCCAGTAAAAGTCAGTGACACCTCTGCAAATGGCATTATGTCATTGCCTAATATTAGTAAGAAACAGTAAGATTATGTTTTTTGTTCAGAGCTATAAAAAGTAATGAGTCTCACATAATCTACTGAAAGGAAGGGGTGGGGAGAGACCATGAGAGGGGAAGAAGGTGATTGTAAAAGTGAACTTCCATTCTTTTGGACATCCTGAGTGCATTAGGAAATCTAGCTCATAACAGCCAAATAGATTTTAATGTGCTCTGTCCCGTGAATTTAATTTATTTTGTTTTGATTTCCTTGCCGGGAACACACACACAAAACCTTTCAGGAGTCAGGTGATCTCACTTCAGTAACTACAACATAATATCCAGAAGCTGGAAAAAATTACAAGGAAGCCAGGGAAGGACTCTTCATCAGGAACTGTAGGGATAGGACAAGGAGCAATGGGTTCAAATTGAGAAAGAGAAAATTTACATTAGTTATACAGAAGAAATTCTTCCCTGTGAGGGTGGTGACACACTGGAACTGGTTTCCCAGAGAAGTTGTGGCTGCCCCAGCCCTGGAAGTGTACAAGGCTGATTTAGATGGACCATGGAGCAACCTGGTCTGGTGGAAGGTGTTCCTGCCCATAGCAGGGGGGGTGGAATGAGATGAGCTTTAATGTCCCTTCTACCCAACACATTCTAGGATTCTGTGATTATGGGGTGGATGAGAATGGTGTTATTCATCTTGCGTCACAATACAGTGCTGCGAGTGTCTTGAAGCTGCTGATCCCAGTTCAATTAAGCCCATGGCATTATTCTCAGTCTCCACAAACAGGGTAAAGTGTTTCCAATGCTAAATATTTATCTTCTCACTGTAGGAATGTAAGTGCCCAACCAACAGGTCTGTGGAGTCATTCACTTGGGAAGAGGAAGGAAGTGATCCTCTAAGGGAGGCTTTGTACTCCCAACCTGAATACACAGGTTGTGTGGGAGTTAAATGTGAGCTGTGAGTGCTGGGGACCATTCAAACCACTGCCCTGCTGCAAGCCAGCACATTTGTGAGCAATAATCTGCAATAAGGACCAGGCTATACAGGGAGAGCCAAGCATGGCAGGCGATGGCTGGTTGGCTTTTCACCCTGCTTGGTCCTGGTGAAGGTGGAAGTGTGTTGGAATGGGATGGGAAGAGAGCCCTGCAGACTGCACTCAGTAACACCGGTACTAAATATCTGACTGGAGTGAGGCGGGGGGGAAATATTTTAGCAGTGATATTCTGCAATGAAAGGATAGGAAGGGGTTTTTTTTCACACACCATAGCTGTTCACTAATGCATGCATGAACTAACTGTCCTTTCTGTCAAGCTCCTTCATTAGTATTCTTTTTCTTTCTGTACTGGAGTTAGACTGAAAGAGAGATTATACAAAAAGTTGGCTAGCTATCAGTTGGTCCAATTTTATGTGTTTTAAAATGTGTGCTTTTTATAGGGCTAAAAATTGTTCCAGAGCCTCTGTATAAGCAGCAGCTACTAGGCCTGGTGGGTGTCAGCTCTCTCTTTGGATCCCCAATTCATTCTTATGTGCTGTAGGATATTCACCTCAAATATGTGCAAAGTCCCTCAAACATTAATGAGATTTTCTGGAGCTCATCAGTGCTGATGAGCAGGGAATAGCAGAAGAGCCATCAGCGACAGCTAGTGTTGGGATGCAAATATTCCATATTAATGCATGGAAAACCAACAGGTACGGTGGCAGCCCTATGAACTGCTTCAGCCTGATGACCTATAAGTCACGGAATTATTTAGGTTGGAAAAGACCTCCGAGATCACTGAGTCCAACATTTGACGGATCACCACCTTGTCAACTAGAGTGTGGCACTAAGTGCCATGTCAAGTTGTTTTTTGAATGGTTCTGCTTTAAAGATGCAGGTTTTAATGCACAAAGCAATGCCCTGCTCACTTCTACTCCTCCATGCTCCAGTGACACTATGCTCCTGTTCTCCTCAAGGTACTTCAGTCCTGCTTTCCCTATGTTTGTCTCAATAATGCCTCTCCGTGCATTTCCAAGATCACTACTATTTTCTAACTCGCCTTCCTGATATCTCATCATTTTTCTTACTTTGCTGCGGGTGGCAAATATAAATGGTCAATAAAGGGTGACTCCTTAGGTCCACCAGAGCTGCTCTTGCCCTTGTCCCTTTCTCCTTCCTGAAATTTTATCCAAGAAGTGAGAACCTCTGGATTTGCCCAGAGTTGCAAGGTATGGGATCACACAGCAGGTATGTGTCGACCCAGCACCTCCAACAATGTCAGCAAGGGCTGTCAGCCCTCCAGAAATCCTGCATGGGCCACAGCACACATATAGTGCATGGCTTTATAGCCCCCACACCACTGATCCAAGGCTTTCTGGAGTGAGCCAGTGCTGCACAGTTGCTCTCCACATGTGTGGCAGGTTTGGCACGTCTCTGAAGCGTTGGACCCTGCTCGTACGTGCTGCTCCGAACGCACCCGCTGCAGACAGCTGGGAAGCCCCCGCCAGCCAGATGGTAGAAAAGCTCCCTGCACCTGAATCCTTAAAAGCATTTGTTCTCCAAAAAATTGTTTGTTCTGCAAAAAGGGCTTAGCTGAGGCGTGGGCAGCTCTAGCTCCGTGCGGGGGGGCTGGTGTGTTAAACCACACCGTGTCCCTTCGCCCATCCACTACGAGTGTTACCGTGTCACCTGGGGTGTGAAGCTGCTGCTTGTGGTGTCTAGACTTGTGATTACTGAAAATTAATTAAACTGAAGGAAATTAGACTGGAAGGGGAGTAGGCTCCAGGGAGGGGGAAATGGAAGAGAAAATAAGATACTGGTGTTAACCCTTTCCAGCTATTGAAATAGGAAGGGCTCATAAATGCTCTTCAGGACACTTGAAAACATGTAGGCAGTGGAGTGGTGTGATTTCAGGAGTTCTGCTCCTTATGCATTCAGACCCTATGCAGGCAGTGCCAGAGCCCAGGCAGGATGAGCACATCAGAAATGGACAGGCCATTATCCCCCTGCCTGAGTCTTTTAAATAAGTCACTTTATTGCTAGCCAGACCTGAAATAACTTGCAGATCACCAGCAGGTTTAAAATGAGCTGGTGTGACAGTGGATAAGGTCAGAGGAACAGAGATGCTCGGATGTAATCCGACAATAAATCAGGGCTTTGTGGGGATGGGACGGGAGGCTGGATGGGCAGCAGAGGGAGGTGGTTGCTGGTGGGTTGGTCTCCTCTTGCTTTTGCATAGGCTCTTACCTGCTCCTCTGTCTCCTAAAGTCTCTCTTATATAGCTTTTCCACACCGTCTCCGAGTGCTTTGTGCCTTCCCCTTGGCACAGAGCCACCGTCTGGCTAGCAAGCAAGTACAAACTGTAACACCTGGGTGTCAGCTATGAACATTAGGGTGTGCTACAATGGACCCATCTGTAGTACTTGGCACATGCCGGAGATTTTTATGTGTGGTTGGCTGAAAAGCAGGATCAGAGAGAGAGAGAGGAGGGAGAGCAGGGGAAGAGGGCTCCACTGGGCACGCGGAGAACATCATTTTGGCAAAGGTGCCAGTAGGTTTCTATGGGCTTGTCTGCTTCTTCTCTCAGCTCATGCATCCAATAAAAATATCCAGGTTGCTTCTAGAGAAAAGCAGGAGTAGATTTCCCCAAAGAGCAAGCTTAGAAGCCTCATTCTTTGTCTCTGGAGAACAAGACTTATGCTTTAACTAGATTTAATAAGAATACATTTAATAGTAATAGATATAATAAAAACCTAATTTAATAATAACTTCTTTTATTGTTCTTCCATGTGAATCATATCATGTTGACTGACCCCTTGAGCACCACAGGGTTTCTAGACGGGTTTGGAGGGAGGAGTGCTCTGGTTTTCAGACTGTGTCAGCTTTAACAGCATCATGTCCTGGAGTTGTGCTAGTTTCCAGCCTTATTCAATGAGTGTAAAAAATATTTCCCCACCTGAAAATGTCTATGTATCCCTGAGAAATCCCAGGAAAGGTAGGAAATGAGTTTCCAGCAGTAAAAGGAACCGTAGCTTATTGCATCAAGCTCACCTAAGTGAAAACTGCAGTGAACTGAAAGCAGAGGAAACATTTTTTTTTTCCCCTTTTATGTGGCACTGATGTGTTTTAAAATGCATGGGCAAAGTTTGTAGTTTATTTCCTCCAAAGGGGCCAAGTCCTCCTGGCATTCTTATGAACAAGCTCATTAGAATAAAATCCATTATGCGCATAACTAATGACACAAATTTACAAATCTGTTGACAATTATGACCACATCCCTCACTGCATTTGCTTGTAGCTCACTGAAGTGACCAGGTGAAGGAGTTCAATCCAGAAGTTTTACAGCTCACAAGCTCCAAGTGCAGCCATGTGAGATTATTTCCCAACTGGATTACAAAGCTGTCATTAGGCAGGGCAACTCGGGAGGACCAGGGCACGAGACCGTAAACTGTCCTCAGGAGACCTAAAATCATTTTGAAGGCAGAGAGAGATATTTCTGGCTGCAGAGACCATTACATTTTATAATTTTTTTTAGCTGGGAAGGGGTGGAAACACATGCGCATGCACACAAACGAGGGCTGTTCCAAGTAGTGCCTGGCGTCCTCTGGAAATGAATAGAAATCAAATTGAGACGCTGGTGTCCTCCGAGTGTTAAATATTTCCAAGTTCTTGCCAGGCGGGTATAATTTATTGAATGTAGGTTTTGTGAAATAGTGCTCCTGTCAGGGGGAGATTGGCACCAGAGAAATGAAGGCGGCTAATTCTCAGGGGGTCCTCCCTGGCAAAAACCCTCTATTGAGTCCTCATGCTACTTGTGCTCATAACTGCCGAAAAACCAGGAGTGCCATCTGCAAACTGTGATTCATAAACACTCTGTCAGTCTGCCATCTACCCTGACATCATAAAATAACAAGAAGCAGCATTGTAATAAAGAGAGGAGGTTTGCAGTCGACCAATTAAATGCATCTAATTTATTTCTGTTACAGCTGAGGCTTTATTTATTAGTAAACAGCTGCATTTGTTACACTTCCCCCCCCCCCCCCTTTTTTCTCTTTAGTAGAAGTGTGCCAACTGGCACTTTTGATAATCCATTAATCCTAAATAATCATCTGGGTACTTCATGCTTGGTAGGAAGAAAAAAAATAGAAAAAAAAAAAAAAGGGTTATTAAAAGTTAAAATGTAACCTTGCAAGGAGGCTGGAGAGCGCTTCTCCACTGTGGGTTTGCATGAGTTATGGTGAGCTTAAGTTTGCAGGCCAAGTCCTACACTCAATTTACACCTGTGAGTAACTAGCGTGACAGCCAGCTGAAAGGGCTATAAATCTGGGAGTGGGATCTGGCCCTGTGGAATTTTTTTTAGGGTAGCCTGTTTGTGGTACAAGAGGAGCGTTTTGCATGTTTGGTTTACTTGTCTTCTCCTTTCTCAGTGCTAACTTGATTCTCAGCAAAGCTAAAAATCTGCTAATTGGTTGTCAAAGTCTAATTAGCTGATATTACATTTAAAAAAAAAATTAAAAAAGGAGATAAGTTTGCCTTTTATAATTGGAGCTGACCTCCACCCCCACTTCCCCTCCCCTTGAACCCCCTGGCGTGTGTTAATTGAGCTCCAGGACTTTTCAGTGTATTTTAATGCTCTCTCCTTTCCAGTGCCCTGGAAAGCTTTGCAGTTAATGAGACAATAATATGTATAATCAAGTAAAAATGTAGTAAAAAACCAGGTGAAGCTGTATGGAGTCAGGATGGTGTGAAGGTGTGTGGATGTGTGGAGGGAGGGAGGTTCACCAGCCTCCCTAAGCAGCCTCATATGGTCAATGATGTCCTGTAATTTTTAATTTTCCTTCACAGGCGTTTCCGTCCCCTTAATGGGGCTTTGCTGGAGGATGTATTCTGTTAATGGAAGAAGGGTGTGCTCTGTGTAGGAGTCAAATGAACATGATGGGAATCCAAGAGGCTAAACAAGGTGAAACAGAGCTGTCTACAACCTCTCTCTGGTCACCAGCTGCAGAGGATATGAAGCTGTGTCAGGGGAGTTTAGGTTGGATATTAGGAAAAGGTTCTTCACCCAGAGAGTGGTTGGGCACTGGAAAAGGCTCCCCAGGAAAGTGGGGATGGCATCAGGCCTTCCAGAGTTTGAGAAATGTTTGGACAATTCTCTCAGGTACATGGTAGGATTCTTGGGGTTGTCCTGTGCAGAGCCAGGAGATGGACTTTGGTGATCCTAGTGGGTCCTTTCCAACTCAGGATATTCTGTGATTTTATGATTGGTCTCCACTGTGTTTTATTCTCTCTGCATACGTTTCTACATCTGTAAATGCAAAATCCCCCCTATAGCCAAAAACCAAGCCCACCTTCAAATCTATATGGCTTCTCACACCTCCATCCTCTTCTGTATCATTCTTCCCATAAGTTCCCAGAACATTCCAGTAGTGAGTTAAACACTGTGGAGAACATCTGCCCTGCACTCCTCCTCTCACAACCACATCTGCTGGGAGCAGCATGTGCCATGAGTGCCCTGTTTCAGTTGCTCAGTTTTAAAGCTTATCCCTTGTTATATGTTAAAAAAACAATATTAAATAGAATTGAGCACAGGTGGGTGCTCTATATATGGGTGCTCTTTTTCAATATGTATAACATTGAATTTACTTATTCAGTCATGTTTTCCCCTTTCTCCTCCTCCCATCTTCCTCCTCCACACCTGCTTTCAATCAGTCCCCTCTGCCCTGCCTGTCATCCTCTCCTTTCTGCTGCTTTTACCACAAACCCACTAATGTTATATTTCAAGTCAAACTTTCAAGCCTACGACATTTAAGCAAGTGAATCAAAAAAACCCAAGTGGCTTTGCCAGCCTTGCAAGGCAGGAGCTGGCACAGCCCCGAGGAGCGTGCGGGGGATGCTGGTGACCGCTTGAGCTGCTGAGGTCATGGGGTTTCACCCATCCTAGCACTTGGAATCTGTTTTTCCCTTTGAGTCTGAAAGTGCTTCTTGTTTTTGTTTGGCTTTTTTTTTCTAGAATCTATAAAAAAATGAACATATTAAGGCCAAATATTGCTGCTAGATGAACAACTTCAGATGTACGTGTCTGCTTGTCATACATCATGTAGGCTTAGCCATGTTTGACCTGACCACGGTGGGTATTAGGCTGAAAAAAGATAGAAAGAAGAAGAGTAGTGAACCTGGTTGCCTAGGTCAGATGAGTATTTATTTATTCTTTTGATTATTGGTATAAATTGGGAGACTTTTTTGTGAAGTAATTTGTAGCAGCTTTCCAATACCTAAAGGGGCTACAACAAAGCTGGAGAGGGGCTTCGGGCAAAGGCATGGAGTGACAGGACAAGGGGAATGGCTTCAAACCGATGGAGTGTAGGGCTAGATTAGAGATTTGGAAAACATTCTTCCTGGTGAGGGTGGTGAGGCCCTGGCACAGGTTGCTCAGAGAAGCTGTGGCTGCCCCATCCCTGGAAGTGTTCAAAGCCGGGTTGGATGGGGCTTGGAGCAACCTGGGATAGTGGAAGGTGTCCCTGGCCATGGCAGGTGGGTTGGAACGAGATGAGCTTTAAGATCACTTCCAATCCATTCTATGCCTCTATGATTATTTTAAATAACACCTGGTTCATGATAACCAAATGGGTGGATGGCTGTCATCCCAGTTCAGCAGTGTACTGAGATCAGTGTGACTTCAGTATGGGCTTGAAAGCTTCATCCTTGGCTCATGATTAAAGACATAAGGAGCTTGATTATTTCCCTAGTGTTAAGCAATGGGAGTGTGTAACCTGCTGTTCAAAGGACTAATCAGGAGAGTGTTCTCCATGTCTTTGGGTTTGGGGTAAAAAGACTTACCCTACTGGAAACCTGGCCTTTTTTTCCAACATGCACAAAAATGAAGTTGGGTTAACTGCAGTTGCCTGTTTCACTGTTGCCTCCTTTTTCAATCTTATTTGTTTGAATTTCTTGTAAAGCAAATGAGTCAGCATGAGCACTGCATCTACTTAATCAGCTTGGGTTTGAAATATGGACTTCTGTAACCCCTGAGAAAAGCATACAACAGGTTGGCGTCCTGCATCTCTGGCTGCTTCCTACGATGTTGTCTCATCCTTTAAGGAGAGATCCCTCTTCTGCACTCCTCCTTGATCTCAGATCACTCTTGGAGACAGTTTGGAAAGGAGACCCCATTCAGTGACATCTCATATAAATTTAGGGTCCTTCAAAGGTACAACCAAAAAGTAAGAAACGCCCAACTTCTATTTCAGTGCAGCACAAATTATTTCTCTAAGTGCTCCAAAACTGGGGAGTTCTGATTATATTCGTAATGCTGGGGGAGGGGCTGGTCATTTTCCTTTTTGTTGATTTTTCTCAAATACAATTACAATTTTTACTATATGAAGGCAAGCTGGCCTACATATAGATTGTCTTTTTAATTTGAACTACTGTGATGTCCTTAGACTAATTTTCTCAGATAACAGTCAGTTTTTGAATGCATCAAATCTCAGTCACACTTTTTATTGGCCATGCTAGCTGCAGAGGAGAAGTGGTATTAAATGGGTTAATAGCAAAGGTGAGCCATCAAATGGTTGGAAAAGCATGAAAATTGGTGCACGTTTTGTTGTGGAAATAAAATTTTAAACCGCCCAAGCCCTGACAACCACTTTTCTCAAATGCTGCTGGCAGCCTTCTCCATTTAATAGGAACCTGTTGTTTTTAAAAGTCAGTTGGCAACATAAGAGACAAGAAACAGAAAAGAAAAGCTCTTGCGGAGTCCAGACGAGAAATTGTATATTGTCATCATCAGGTTGACTGACAGCAATGGAAACTGATTGACATTATTCTCCAGCTCTTGCAATATCCTCTGATAAAAACTTGTCTCTGATTCTGCCTTTGGTAGATCAACCCTTGTGCTGCCCCACTATGTTTTTAAAAACAGGGAGGGTTAGGATAGAAAATGATGAAGTGGATATGACTAGGTAAATCATTGATACTCCTGAGAAGACCAGTTGTTCATCTTACCAGCAACCTCAATTTTCTGGGGCTATTCCTTTGTATATGTGAAAATTGCCCTGGCCCTTAGCCGATATGGTGGAGCTCCTCATAAATAAATCGAATGGAGCCAGAACCTCTGTTGCTGAGGTTACAGCAACACTATCAGCTTAAAAAAGCACTGTTCATGCTTAATGCTTAGTTCATTAATGCATCCTGTCCATTGGCTCATTTAGATCTATTAACATAATTGTTCTTTCTAAACAACTGGGTCATTCTCTCTGCCCAAACAGAAAATCAGAGCTGTCTTTGACATTTTGGACAAATCATGCAGCCAGATAAATACATGAACTCCTCTATAAGGCTCACCCAGGCTGAGATTAGATAAAAATCTTGTGATTCCACTTAGCATGAGCCTTAAAATGAGACTCACCATGGGGCATATTTGAAAACAAAAGAGATAGCTATGCAGCTTTTTCTCTTATGAATGTCCTGTCTGCCTCTAAAATCTAAGGCAAAAATATTTACCCAAGGTATTTTGATAACGTTCTTCCCCTTGCCCTGAATAGAAGGGCTCACTTTTATCCTATTCTCTCCTGGTCTGGGATGTAATAAGGAATGATCCCTTTTTTAATTTGTCTCCCATTGGTTTCCCCTTTCACTCGTTTCATTTTTTAGGTGACATTGTTCTACTCGCCAAACCTGTAACTTTAACAGAGGGTGACAGGGTGACCTTGACGACAGATGTTCCTGTGGCAACAGATGGCACTAGCAAACCCGAGAAGCTGCTGTATGCCGTCTCCCTGCCACCTGTGCATGGTCAGATTGAGCACATCAATTATCCCGGCGTGCCCATTTCCAGTTACAGCCAGTTGGATGTGGTGGCCCAGAAGGTCTCCGACGTCCACGACAATAGCCATGGGGCTGGTAAGGAGTCACTCAGGTGAGAACACCTCCCCTCTGCACACCATTGTGCTGAAATCCCTCATCCAGCGAAGGGTTAAGCTTGGCTTTCTTTCTCCCCGTACCAGTCGGTGCAATTTTTAATGACTGATATGGCTGTGGGGAAGAGAGTGCTGCAAACAGTAACACGATGTAATTTTATCATCACGGCAATTACATACTTTATTAACTGTAATAGTGAAGTTGTACGGCCAAAGGCAATAGGAGTCTCACTGGCTTAGTATTGGGGTGTACGCAGGTAGGCTTTCGTGATCAATTAGCAAGTGAAAATCAAGCAGTTTAGGTACCTATAAAGAATTTATCACATTTCTCAAAGCTGCCAGCGGTGGAAAAGGAGAAACAAAAATTCCCCATCTGCAGCTGTTGTTGCTTTCTGGGCAGTTCGTTCTCCTGAAGGGGAAAAAAAATAATAATCGTAACATTGTCTGAAATGATCAGGAGAACTTAATCCAGATGGTGGTGTCATTTCTAAGAAAAAGCATATGTTGGCCATTATGATACTTAAATATAATGGTTTTACATTCCTCTAGTGGGCACAAAAGGCACACAACAGAGTTGGCGGGGTTTTTTAATCTTCTGAATGGTGGCAGTGGTGGTGGAGTGGTGGGAGATTTTATCTTCCAAATGGTGTGTTCCCCCAAAGAGATGGCAAATTCAATGGAGGAGAGTCTGCTGTAAAAGCCGTGCTCCTGTGGAATGTAAATTTGTGCCTTCCTCTAACCAGTAACAGTGGAGAGGTTTAATTTACTGCCCCCTTTGGATGATCATCATTTTATATATATTCTTCTGGTTTTTCTTTTCTCGTCTTCTTTTTTTTCTTCAGCATGTTTTTCTTTCCGATTTGCTTTAAAAGTTATTTACGCTCCCTTTGCAGCAAAGTGGGCACTATAACTAATTTCATTCTTACCATGATTAACTATGAATAATTTCCTAAGAAATGAGTCAAATTAACAAGGGGAAGAAGGAATCAATAAATCATGAAAGCAGCCTATTTCTAAGTGGGGTTAAAACCACCATTAAATAAATCACAGACTCTAAATGATAACCCACTTGCATATGAGGGGGGAAAAAATGTCCATTTAAATCGTGGTGAAAGGAAAAAGGAAAGTGAGAGCCAGCTGTGGCCCCCACACACTGCACAAGGAGGGGGGCACAGGAGAGGGAAGGACCTTCAGGGAAGGACTCTGGGACGAGGCAGAAATGTGACTTTTGTGTGTTGGTTGCCACAGGCCAGCTGTGGGGAGGCAGCCAAGCAGGTATCAGAAAAGGTCTGGCTTTTGGACTTGTAGGCATAAATGTTCTTTTATAGCACCTTCTTCCTCATTCCCTGCTCTGTGCAGGAGCTCAGGAATGCAGGGGCTGACCCAGCCTCACTCAAAATATCTCAAATATTTTCACTCTGCTTTGATATTTATTTTTTTTTCTTTTTTTTTTCATTTGCCCTCATAGGGTTAGTCACATTTTAAACTACTTGGAGACCTTTCCAGTATCAGGCCCATCATACTTCTTACCTGGTTTACTTTACATCCCTTTAATCTTGCATTAAGGATTATACTTTGCCTGGTGGCATGTTGAGTGCCGTAATGTTACCTAGGGCTAGATTTCCATCTTTCTTGTTCATTGAGACTTATAAATCTGAATTTTACACAAGGAATGCCATCACTTTCGCAGAAGAGTGGCTCATCCATCTTTGCTTCAGTATGTAAGGACATCTTTAAACTGTAGAAATTAGGTGAACTTTCCTCCTTCAGTTTTCTATGGAAAAGCAGGGGTCAAAATGCTTATTCCTTAGTTAAAAGGAAAAAATAAAAAAAAAGAAAGGGAGAAGCAACGCTACTTGTAACCTCCCATTTGCAATTCTTTTTATGATCTTTTCTCCTGAACACAGGTATGAAATGGCACCAGCTCCCTGCTCACTGGGAAGGGGGTACCTACTGCCTTGTGTTATGGGCTGTTTTGTCAGCTGGTTTAAATCAGGATATCTCCATTTGCTGAAATGATACTGTAGCCATTTACACTGTGGCTTATAAACTTAGTTCATAAAGTTGCTGAGACAGTCTCTTTCCTAATGCACTTTGTGGTTGTGGGAGCTCACCTCTGGTTTTTTTGTGGGACTGGGGAATATCCTATCCATTCAAAGTGATATGGTGTCTCAGGAACTGTTTATGTTCTCTCTCGTTTGCCCACCTGGTTGCTGTGGGCAGAGTTTGGTGCAGGACTTTTAGCAAAGCTGCAAAATATGATCAGAGGGCCCCAAGGCACCTCAGTCATCCCTGCCCACACCAAAAATCAACATGAGCCGGTGAAGCTTTGTGCCTTCATCCCTCCCTCCAGCACTGAAAGAGGGAAAGCACATAAGCATCTTCATCCCAGTGTCCTGCACGGTGGTCTCAGTGGGTGAATCGTGCTTATCCAGTGCTTGTGCACTGGTTTTAATCTTGGTCTTGTTTTTTAATAATAAATGCTACTGAACAGAGTAGTGCTTACAGAGCAACCAGGAATAAAGTCTGTTTTTCCCTAAGCATCATATAAACACAGCCCAGTGTGTGTCCCTGGGGCAGAGGGACATGGGCAGGGAGAACTGAACCCATGCAATGGCCTCAGAGTTCATCTCCATTTCCTTCTGTTTGTGGGGGTCAGAGAGATTGGAGACATGGAGAATGGGCAGGGAGCAGAGGAGCAGCATCAGGGCCAAGGAAAGGATTGTGAAGGGTAGAACTTGAGTGGATGGGTGAGTTATCCCTCCAGGGTGCCATCTCTTCTTCCCTCCTCTTCACATTTCCTTTCAAAAACCGGAATTTATGGCAGGTAGGGGACTGCCTAGCCCAAGAGGGTCAGGGGCCAAATTGCCTCCATGGAATGTTGGCCTCTCTCAGATATGAGGGAGATGCCCATAAAAAGGAGGATGTAGGAGGAAGCCGAAGGAGAGGGCACCCACTACCTGCCTCAACCACAGGGCTGTATAGTGGGTTCAGCAGCTCTGCAGGAAAACTGGGGTTCAGGGAAAGAGATGGGGGACTTGTCTTTCAGACACGAAGGAGTTAAAACACAGGGATTAAAAAAAAAAAAAATTAAAAAAAAAAAAAAAAACACACTCACATACACTCACACACTCACACACTCTCACAAAACCCTGCACCCTAAATTAATTTCTGCTGGTAATCTATATCGGGTTAAATAACGCCTCATTATTCTGCAACACAGCTGAGGCTTCTCAAAATGTTTATCTTGTTTTGTAACTGGTACCTTCTGGCATATTCCAGTGCCAACTCTCCTAGCTCTTGCTATATTTCATTCTCACTATTTTTGGAATGGAGCTGCTGGTTCCAGGTGATTTAATAAATTGCTTTTTTTTGTGTTCCTTTTAACTTACCCATCTGCTCAACACATGCGTAACTTGCAATCTGTCGGCAGTTTGCAGAAAGACAAACTGTCAGAGCTGCATGCATTTGACAACTTTGTTCCCAATTAGATTAGTGGTAATTTTAACAGATTTCAGGGCAATCGAAAAAAGGGATGACATGTTATTAAAGCATCAATTTTGACAGACCCAAGCACATACAATTTCAGTGTAAATTATTTTAAATGCTTTAATTAAAGCTATGAAAGATTTACCCTTTTAAGTGGTAAGTGATTGCAAGACAAATATAAAGGGAAAGTGGATAACAGAGTTTCCTAAATGGTTTATGCTGCGCATGGCAGTCCGCAAGTCACCACCACCATAATCTATGACTGTAATGTTGGAGGCATAGTTAATTATTCATAGCCTCATCTCTGGAGCAGACGTGATTAAGAACATGAGGAGCATTCAGAGATCCAAGCAGTACCCATGAAACCAGAGTTCAAGCCCCTCTTGGATCAGATGCTGTTAGGAAACAGTTTAGGGATATCTAAATGGTGGATAGTGGCAGATATGTGGGTATTTTTATAAACACACTTTCCTTTTTGCCCCAGTTCTGCTCTGATGTAGCTGCCCAAATCCCAGGGGTCAGGGTGATTTGAGATTTTGAGCAATTGGAAATGTTCTGTACTTGAAGACACTTCACAAGCTATACAAGTCCTTTAAAAAAAAAAAAAAAAAAAAGAAAAAAGAAAGGAAAAAAGAAAAAATACATCATTTATTATTTAAACAGAATACAGCACTCTAAATTCGTCACTCCAGGAGCACTCTGCCACATGTGTAGCCCATTTAACCATTTAAGTGATTTTGTGAATCATGGCCCCCTTCCAGCATCCTTCATTCAGACAAGGCTGACCTTGGTTTTGTGGAGACAGGGCTGGGCTTGGCCCCTCTTACCCAGCCTTTGGGTCCCAGATGGAGGATCTTGGGCCTCCCTGCAGTCACACCTTCATTGTACACTCAAATATTGGTCTGAATTGAAGCCTAAACCTTCCAGGATGGTCGCTCCAAGAGTTTTGTTTATTTTCTGTGTGGCTGGCTGTGCAGAGCAGAGCAGTCTCATCTTCAGATTGTTAAACATCAATATTGCTTTGGTGTGTAAACTGTTGGTCCCACAGCCTGTACTGAAAGTTTATTTCCTTTTTAATTCAGGGTTTGTATGGCTTCCTGACATTATTTAGAGTAAAAAGCAACAAGCGCACTGTTCCCACCCTTCATCGGTTCTTAAAACCAAGCTTGCATGCATCTGTTTTGGGGTTTTCTTGTTTTCTTTGGATTTGGGTATGACTTGGTACGACTTTCTGAAAACCTTAAAAGTTTTTCTTTGGAAGTTGCTGACCCAAAATATTGCAATACCAAAATGCAATAGAAGTGAGAGAAGCTGCTCTAGTGAACACTGCAGGAAGCTGGTCAGAGCCCGAGATTTCATGCTCTTACCAGCTGTTTGATTGCTTGAATGCGGAGTGATTTGTAACTGACACAAGTCCAGCAAATAACACAAAATCCTAATGGAAGTGTTTCACCACCTTTGGTTTTTAATCTTCATGCACATAATGCCAGTCTGTTCTCGACTTTGCAGTCTGTGAACCAAACTTTAAAGGGTTTCACAGTTGGGACAGGTCCTAAATCCTCTCAAATCCCTTCTTCTAGTCCTCAGCTCGTGTGAATCAGTGAGGCTCCGTTTAATTCAATCAACCTACTCAAATGTGCACTGGTTTAAGATCCACCTCATTGTGTGTCGGTCAATGAGCACTGGCCTCTTGGGATGTCTGAGTTTGTCAGGAAAAATCACCTTCCTTCTTAAAAAGTGAAGGAGACTGTGCATCAGAGATTAGAGTAAAAGACTAAGATTCTCCTGGTCATCCCCCAGATCCATGATGTTGGAAGGCCATCAAGAGGGCCAAGTGATGGGTAAGGAAAATGGGAAACTTTCATTTCATTAGTACAAAGTCAATCATGGTTTTCTTGTCAATAGAGCAAGCAAGGAGCCAGCAGGACCTGCAGTGCAGGTGAGTTACTCTCTACTGGGGTCTTCTGATGCAACACCAAACTGAATGACACAAATATCATGTAAAGGCTAAGAAGGCTGGAGAAATCTCTTCAATCTTATGGTCTTCTATTTGCTCATTAGTGCTTCCCCTTCTGAAGAAAGTCTAATCATTCTGGCTTAAAACACTGTACGCTGGAGGTACAAGAGATCTCATCTTCATTCTGGATTAGAGTTGTGATTGGGGCCCAAAGAGCTTGATGTATGAAAAATCTTTCAATTTTTAGTAAACTTATCTGAAGACTGTGGGCCCTTTAGATTTTCTAAGATCAAATCACTGGTGAAGGTGTTCCTTGTAAACTAAGCAGAAACATAAAATTGCTTATTTAATCAAGTCACATACAAAACAGAGCAAAAACCCCTGCTTGCATATGTATCGAGCTTTTCTGCCTAATCTATTTTATAATGTTTTGCAATTAACAGGCCAGTGCTCATCAGCTGATAAATAATTAACAGCTGTTGTTGCTTCTAGGGCATGACGTAAAAAGCTTACATAGGACAAAAACTAGCTGGACTTGTTTGCCAAAACTCTGACCAAACATATATTTACAACTGAACAAAAGCAACTTTCTCTGAAAAATGAACTTCCTCTTTAAGAGTCTGCCAAACTCACTAGAAAAAAAAGTATTGATCTGCTCTTTTTGTCAGCCAGGTATTGAAAATCTAAGGTGAAAGCTCCTCTTTTTTACTGACGTTACTCAGGCAAATCAAGAATTCAACTGTAAACACAAAGGATTTTTTATTATTCTCCTACATCTTGCTAATATCTGTAGTTTTCCTGACATTGCACACAGGCTTGTTTGATCTTTGCTCAAAATTTTCAGATCTGTGAGGAGAGAGATTTGAATTTTGTAAGATATAAGCATCCCTAGTGGGTTTAAACAACTGTAGCAATCTAGTTGTTATTCATCTGAAACAACTAAAAATTGACTTGCAGTAAATTCTAGTTACAAATGAGAGATGCAGAAATCAGATCATTTGAGAACACCCTTTGAATGCATCCTGCTGACTGTCTCATCAGCTTTCAACTCTTTTATTTGTTTACTTGCATGTTTTGAGTGAGAGGAGTGTCTACATGAGCCATGAATGCCAAGAAGAGGAATACCTGCAACTGAATACACGCTGGAGGAGACCTCAGTGGCCTCCTCTAGAGCTTTCCTTATTTATTTATTTTTATACTACACATTCATTAAGCAATTACAGCGTTCTTGGCTGAGAGAGGGGGATGACTCCTGTTTACAGCACACACAATCATCTATGATTAAGCAAGTTCATACCATGTTCATGCAGGAGTTCAGTCTCCCACTTAGACAAGCTTTACTCCTGTTGTAAAAGCTTCCACTGCACCAGAGAAGCCTATTTCTTGTCCGTGGTTTTTATACAACAGTTTCACACAGTTTTTCAGATATCTCAAATTCAGGCAATGGAGCATCAGAAAGAAAAGGGTCAAAAACTTGAACATGTCTCCAAATTAAAATTGTGAAGCTATTGTAGACAGTTGGGGATAGATGTGATGTATCTGTGGCAGTGAGTGTCACTGAAGAGGTTTTCTGTAACATTTTGTACTGTTTGGAGTTTCCTAAGTGTTGCAGGCTTCATGCCCAGGTATATCGGTTTGCTGTAAAACAGCCAAGTGACCAAGGTGTGAAAAACTAAGGCCAGGTCAGTATCTGCCAGGATGGGATGCAGTCTCCCAGCCAACTGGGGATGGTTGGAAGTGATAATTGCTGCTATGAGAGAGCTGAATGTACTTGTGGATTCTTCTTTTTCTTTTTTTCTTTTTTTTTTTTTTTTTTTAAATAGGAGCTCAAATGTTAATGCATGTTTTAACCACAGACTCCTCTAAATTCTCTCCTCTGCATACTGGCATCTCCTGTCTGCTTGGATTCAACTTCATCTACCTGTGGTGAACCTCTCAGGATATCTTGACTTAGCACTGGAACCTCATCCTGGCATGATCATGTATGGTAAAAAATAGAGATATTTGTTTTCTGTGCCTTGCCAGTGCTGAGGCCACTTACCCTCGGTTGTATATAAATATTGAAAGAGCTGGAGATGTGTCCTTGTTGATTTGAAGCCCCAGGGTGAAGATACAGGCTCAGACTTTGGTCTGGACACATTGTTTCTTGCAGGTGAGATGGCAGTACCCAATGTAAGTGATTTTGTATAAATACAGAGAGACCTGGAAGGATAAGACAGGATCATCTTCATCTCCACAGATGTGATAAGACCTCAGGCTGTTAGCAGCAGAGCCATTTCAGCTGTAGGTCTAGTGTGAGTTCAAGACGTGCTAGAGTAAACCATAGGTCACAGAAAAACAAACATTCAGCTTCCCAGTAGTCCAATTATCTTAATCTGACATCAGAGAGTCATGGTGGACATCAGTTTATTAATGTGTGTAGATGAGACTTCTTTAGGAATGGTTGTTCAAAGGAGCAAAGAAACACTCCTTTGCTGTATTACACCAGGACTGTTTAGTTCTAGGTGTTCGTGACTCTTCCTCCAAACCATGTTGCTAAAATCAGGATTGTTGGTGGCTTCTGTTGACTGCTTGTCTCTTATAAATTCTAGAGTAACCACTGCAGTAATGTGATCGTGACCTGTGTTACCAGTGCCCTCAAAATCATCAGGGAGGCTGAACATGTGATCAGGAGTCTCATATACCAGAAATTACTTGAGATCCCTGGCCAGGGGTTGCCTTTATGTAAATACAAAATCTGTAAGGTTTTGCCTCTTCTTTATTTTTAGTAGAATTTAGTTTTTGTTCTTTATCTTCCAGGTGTGCTACATCTCTGGCTTCCCTGAAATCAGACTGTGCATCATCCTGCAGGAGAAGAGCTCTGTCTTTTAGAAAGCACATATTTTGAAACTGGGTAGCTCTCTCCAATCCGCTGGGATAGAGAGAGTCTACTGGCAATGGGGTCCCACCACTGTCCCCAAACGTTCATAACCCTCGAGGTACATATGCAAGCCCTTCATCTCACCCAGTGAAGGAAACCCTGTGCCTTTAAATGCCCTCCCCATGGCGGGTGCACACTTTTCTGCTTACTCTGAACTGACAGGTTTAACATGTCGTTTGCCTGGTCACCGGAGAGAGGCACCTCTGGCAAAAGTTCAGAAGTCAGTGTTTTGGAAAGATTGGTTTGACCAGCTCTCAAGCGAGAGCAAATCCCAGACCAAGGCAGTCAAATCTTCAACGACATTTAACCGCTGTGGTGCTGCAGCTCGCTGACATCCTTTTAACCTGGAGAGGAGCGTTCAGCGCACTTAAACCCTCAAGCTTTATTTATTGCTTCTTTTCTGTTCTCTTGGCTGGGGAACTCGGGGTGAAGACATGAAGGATGTTTTTACTTAATTCTAGTTAATTAATTAACTTGCATATGGTTTTGGCCCAAGAGTAGGGGACAAACAGCGATTTTTGACCTTGCCTTGGTATCTAGACTTCTGTAATGTATAGCATTGCAGTAAGGATATATATTCCCTTATTGCCTCTTCAGGGCTTGGTACTGAAGGGATCTTCAGATTTACTGCCTTGTAAAATTTCCAGTTCACAAACTTTATCTCATCCCTTGGTATTTACACTGAAGGGTAACAGATTTGTAAAAAACAAACAAACAAACGAGCATACAAACAGTTAATAGCAAGTGGTGCCCAAATTACATATTTCTTAAACTCATGGCCTACTTTACTAATCAGTTGTCATAAGATGTCAGATGGGGACCCATCACTGAAGAATTGCAGAATGCAGCCAGTGAAGCAGCTAATTAGTTGGGCAGTGGCATGGAGGTGTGTGTCCCCAAGGAGCTGAAATGATCAGAGCAGGTGAAGAAAGTTTGGAAAGATCGGTATCTCTGTAGTACAAAATCCAACACTTGGCTGAATTCACAGGGCTGCCGAGGGTGAGGGCACCACGGGTCCTCACCAGGGACCAAGCACGGTGGGGAAGTGCAGTACTGCTGCTTCCAGAAAGGCGAGTCAGCTGAATGCTTGGAGGAGCATGACCTGAGATTTGCAGGGATTAGAATAGTTGAGCAGTTTCTGGTTTCATCTGGGAGAGATGTAGCTGCCTGACTTACTCTCCAATGGATTGTAACTCATTCCCGAAGCCTTTGCTTCCCAGCCACTGCAAGATGAAATTGGTTATTCCCTGTAGGCACCAAACATCCTTCATCACAGGTGAGTGATGGTCACCGAGCCCACAGAGTCCATTGGCTCCTGCTGCAGCTGTGGGCAAAAGGCCTCAGGAACAAATGTTAAGAGCCTCTGTTGTGAGCTAAAACATGTAAAAGACTAAAGCTTCTAAACCATAGATGTGTCATACACTCCATTACAATCTGTCTTAGGAGTGCTGCAGGACTTTCTTTCCTCTTCCCATCATCCCACACCTATACAGGTGCACTCCTGCTGCACTCATGGAGTTCTGTCTCCCTATACAAACTCCATGGGTGCAGCAGTGAAAAAAAATTCTCTCCAAAACTCCTCCAAAGTGTGAGCCCCACCACACTGCAGGACCTGGGAGAAGGTCAGCGTGGGACACCAGGAACTCCTTTACATCAGCAAGTCACTTCCTTAGCAAAAATGAGGACCTCAGCTTCAGCTTCTTCTCTTTGGGTATGCTCAAAACCAGGTATTTGACTTGGGATCTTTAGTGCAACAAATCCCAGGAGAAAATGTTCTTTTTGATGCTTTGATTTTCAAAATGTTATTGCACACTGTGGAAGCAGTCAGACGATAGGATTAGAATTGTTGTATGAAGTATTAGTAAGAAATATTTATTTGTATTATTGTACAGATTAAGGATGGCCATGTCACAGGAATTATCAGGAGATGCATTCCCAGACCTGGAGGTCACTTTTGAAGCCTTACTCATGTAACTGCTTGATATAGTACAGTGGGCAATTTCTACCAAATGGGTCGATCCAATGTTCAGACTGGATCCACAGTTTCAGGACTGACACCACCCAAGAACAGGAAGCTGATGGAGGACAATATGATCATGTGGCCAGGCTGTCAGATGAGCTTGGAGGATGCCTTGTCAGGTAGTGTGCACCATGTACCCTGGCAGAACCACACTCAGCAAACCCACACAAATGCTGTCTGGAGGTATAAATGTAAAGAGGCATCAGTTCTTTGCATCCTCTTGAATTCAGGCAAGGTACTTGCTCAAAGGACAGATTCTTCGTTCCAAAAAAGCTGCTTTGACCTTTGAGCTGCCAAATTCCTTCCCCTATTACCCCCCATCTTTCTTCTAGTGTAGCACAGCTACTCTGAGTCATTGTTTATCTAATTTAATTAACATTTGCTAGTGCCTGCAACCTAAAACACTGTCTTAAAACATTTGCTTGAAAAGCTTCCTTGTCCCAGAGCTGTCATTTTTAACATGATGGATAATGGATAGAAATAATTATCCTGAACAAGGTTAGACAGCTTAAATGATTTGAGTTTCAAGGAATTAGTAAGCTTAGCTAAACATCTTATTTTTCAAGACACATTAATAATAAAAACACAGTAATGTCCCTAACGGATTGTAAAATCTGTATTCTGCTAAAATGTGTGTGATCTCTCACAGGGAGCTGTGTCCTCAACACCTTCACTATCTCATACATAGAATCAGAGACTATCCTGAGATCGAAGGGACCCACAAGGATCATCAAGTCCAACTCCTGGCCCTGCACAGGACAACCCCAGGAATCACACCATGTGTCACTATGTGCATCCTCAATCCCTGCATTACAAGGACTTTTGAATCCCAGATAAGATTCTTCCAGGGCTGTGAGTGCTAGTGTCCCGTTCAACTGGTCCAAGTGGGAGGGCAGTGCATGCACAGGTTCTTGGAAGGACTTGGATCCATAGAAAGTCAGTGCTGCATCTGCAGCCCCTGAAACAGCTCTGGAAAAGGCCAGAAGAAATCAGAAGGCAAATCTGCTGTAAACAAGTGAGCTATTTCAGCTTTACAAAGGTATAATGAAGAGTGGAATTGGGCTCACTGCCTCTACATTATTTCCCCAGTCCATAATTTTGGGGAAAATACAAGTTTCGAATTAATCATTGACCTTTAGCTTCAAAGAAAAACAGAACTTTCGGCATGAAATTGCCAAAAAATGAGAGTAACAATTTGCAATTGCTTAATTTCCCTCCTAGAAACCCAGGTGCAGCCAGGCCTCTGCAGCGCTTTGCTCTGCACAGAAGTGGGCTCTCCTCCAGGGAGCCTCAATCCAAGGCAGACAAAGAAAACATGGAGAAAAACAAGCACCTGGCAGAGAAGTGCCAAGCCACATGCAACAGAACATGGGAGATGTCCCCTCTGTGCCCTGCTCATTGCACTGTGACACCTTTCAAATAACAAACCTCCTGCACCTGGTGAGATGCACAGACCTGGTGTTGTTCCCCTCGGTGCAGAGCAGAGGGTCACACCCTGCTGCCCATCAGCCACATCTGTGCTCTCAAAAGCTACCCAGACACCCCACATGGACCCAGCCCTGGGAGCAGAGTCTGGGTTACAGGCTCCTGCAGTCTAAATTGTTAAGTGCATCAATACGATGGAGATTTCCACTAGGGCAGATTTATTTTTTCTTTAATTCTCAATCTACAAGTTTTATATTTTTGGGACCTTTTTAAATAAAAGTCCTAATCCAGTGAAAAAATATCCCTTTTCACTTCTGAAAGCAAAGAAAAATTTTCTTTATAAAGATGGAGAATTTGCAGACCCACTTGGTAAAACCCAAAAGTTTCACTTTGACCCTCACTTTTTACATTTTTAGATTCGTGTTTTAAAGATCTCTGCATTGGTTTAGAACGATTTAAAATTCCTCCAGCAAAGTGCAGTTTTATTGCTCCAGAGCAAGCATAAAGCTGAAGGGGTGGCTGTATTTCAAGCAGGGAGCTGTGGGAGAGTGCAGCTTGCAAGTGGCAATAGAGCCCAGAAATTGAACTCTAGCCTTTCTATTCAGTGCTCTTTTTATTATTAAGTCACAGAATAAGTAAAATGTTACGGGGACACTTTAAATCTACACTTGTTTGTACAGCATCCAATGAATATGTGATGGGGAAAGAAAATGAAAAATGTGGGGATGTTAAAAATAAGGAAAAGATTGGATGCTGAAGAATTGAGTGTGGTAAATTATGAGACACAGTTATATCCATAATTTTGACCTGAAATGGAAACTTTGGTGCACACTCATGTTTGTGGGGTGTCTTTGGAGTAGGTGCTCTCTGCTTTGTGGCTCAGAGGATGGGACATCTCTGTGGCATGAAAGGAGGCAGAGATGGCCAGAAGTTGACTCAGCTGTAGCAAAAAACCCATTATTTTAGTATTGAAGATCCCTTTTGTTTTGATTTTTTTTTCAGACTTGAAATAAAACAGTCTAGAACTGAATTGCACAGAATTTTTTATTGTGCTTGTGAAAATGTTGGCACCAGTGGCAAAACCAGGTGAGAGTGTGGAGCAATCATTCACAGCAGCATCAAGGTAGGATATGAAACAGGTTTGGTTGGAGGATGCCTTCAGGCTGCCTTTAGTACCTCTTAATGATATGAAGCCTAAATGTCTGGTTGATGCATCTAATTTAGACTAATGAGCCTTGATTAGTTTTTAAGGGCCAGGAAGTTTCAGCAAGAGCTGGCTGAGTTCATCTGCAGGACTACAGGGTGTTGTTCCTTTCACTGTAAGACAGTGCTAATGACCCAACGCCAGCATTTAGTCATTGTTCCCCATCAGAATCCAGCCTTGCTGAGTGTTTTGGGTAAGTATCCCTATCCAGAGAGGTGTTGGCAACTCCCAGCATGGAGAAAGCAGGAAGAGGCAGGGGAGCATGGCCACTCCTCCACACAAGGACATTGGACAAACACTCCTAACACTGCCACCATGAAGGCTACAATTTTAAGAAGCAACCTGCAATTTTGAAGTCCTTTGTTGTACTTTTGTAATCCTAGGTAGAAGATATAATGCAAATATTCTCCTATTCCTATGTCCTTGAGAAGAGTGGAAGAGAAACTTCCTGAAAAAAAGGTTTTCTGTGCTCTGAGCTGACTGGGGCCATGGATAGATTTCTGTTTCTCACCAGTGCCAAACCAGGTTGCTATTGACAACCACTGGCCTTGGTGCTCCTATACTCAGCTGCCTCTTCATCCTGGCCTCCTGACTGGAAAGTTGTGGTGATTTCCACAGTGAGAGGAGGTAGGAATCCCTACACCAAATGTCCTGGGAATGAGTGGAAAGAGCAGATCCTCCTGCTGTATCTTCTCACCTCATTTTACATATGGTTTATATTTCACAAATCCATTGTAACTGGTTTTACCCCTTCTCCTACCTTGAGAAAATAACACAGAATTAAATATTTTTTCTTGATGGTGTTTTTAACACGTAATAGGAAGACAAATGTGAACACTAGGGAGTTTTTTCTTCTTTGTGTTTTCTGTGCCTCAAATGAGGAGCAAGTGACTCATGGGCTGCCCCATCATTTCTTGTGTTATAAATACCCACATTTTGTGTTTTCTTTAGATCAGAGATGGGCGGGTCAAAAGGCCACTGACACAGACAATCCCATGGCAAAGGATGCCCCCAAGGAGGCAGCCGTTTATCTACCACAGAGGTGAGTTTAGATGAAGAGGGATTTGGATGGGGCATCAAACCTACCAGCAGCCAGTTGGGCAGTGGCTCGAGAAGCAATGATGAAAAAATTTATATGGAGAGCTATTAAGGTCAGGTCAATGATGTAAATTTAGGTGTGCCATGGATGAAATCCTAGTGCTTAAAATGTAATTCCAAAGTTGTTATTGTCAATGGACTCTTGTGCCAGCTCTTATGGCCCCCAGGATCATGGCGGCACTGTGGCCAGAGTTAGCTGGAGAGGAGCAGCAATAAGAAAACCAAATCCGAGGGATGGGAAAAGCAAGGTGTACACAAGATCCATGGGTGGGAAAGGTACACTCATCCACAAACCTGCTCCACAGAGCAAGAGGAGAGCCAGCTCTGCCTTTCTATCAAAACCAAAATCAGATCAAAGAAACCATAGCATGCTCTGGGTACCTGCTCCTTGGGTTTTCCTTTCAGTAGTGCAGTTGGGTTTCTGATGCAGTTTGTTTCTCGTGCCTGTGGATATGTTATATGAGGCAGAGCGCTCATTACTGGGGAGCCACAACCCGTAGATGAACAGCACGCTTGGATGCCAGTGCTACTGCTGGCCCTGTGTAACCATCATATTGGTAACCTGCATTAATTGCTCATGGCAAAGCCAACAGATTGGTTTTCTTTAGCAACTACTTTGTAATTACAGAGTGAGTCCAACAAAAGCAGTAGTAATGTCTCAGGATGTAGGTACTTTTTTTTACAGGTGCCAGGTCATTCTCAGGGATTATATATATATGGATGTAGGTATATAATTAACATGTTGCTGCTGTGTGCTGGGCTGCTGGGAGGAGCTGGGCTTTGGAGCATGAAGTCGTTGCAGTCTTCTCTGTTACTGGTGTTTAGGAGGTGTAAAAGCCTCTGCTCACCCTTCTTGGTTGGGAGGAAATGCTGCTTTGTCCCCTGACTTCTGGTCATGTTGCTCAGCCAGTTCTTGTCATGCCTCTGCCACCTCCTCCCATCTGATGGCACCTTTGCACAGTTCTGGTTGTCCTGCTGGGATTTAGCCAAAAACCATGGCAGAAAGTGCCCTTAAACACATTAGGCAGCACAAGGGAAGATAGCTATGAGCACAGAAAACTGCAGGTAATACGGATGTATTTTTATAGACAAAATGCAGAATGGATGCAGTGGCTGTTCTCTGGTCATGTGCTGACTCTTCTGCATTGTGCATGACGTGTAAAGCAGATTTGTGGGTGTTCATGTTTTGTTGTTTTTTTTTTTGCATTTGATTTTTTTCAATTAAATAAAAAACAAATTTCTGTGCAAACTTAAATTTTCCACATGAAAATCTCAAGTTTGCTACCAAAAAAATCTGATGGGGCCAATCAAAATGCATTCTGGGTTTACACCAACTGCCAAAGTCCAGCAGCTTCAGCTGAATGTCCTGATCTGAGAACATCATGGTGCTCCATTGTATGTCCCATCAAACATAAACAGTTGTGACTTGATTTTTCTTCAGTAAAAAAAAAAAAAACACAACAGTATTTCAGGATTCAGCTGAAAACAAAAGTCAGTTAATGTTCTTTATGTTTATTAAATAGGAAATCAGTGAATAAGAATGAGAGTGTGAAAAATGTTCTATAATAATTTCAGATTTTGTTGATAATAACATAGATCTTTGCCCCAAAATTTGAAATTCAAGCAACTAGCCAACTTATGCAATATTTAGAAAACGTGTGATCTTCTGATTATTCCAATGGAAAATGTTTAGGAATTTGCAAAACAGTCTCTGTGGTAATTTAGATGTGAGGATTCATTCAAGCATCTGCTTAGGTCCCATTGATGCTTTAAGACCTAAATCCCATTCCTAAAGAGCAGTGCTTTCCCAGGTGAGGATTCAGGCTGGAAAAGTCCTTCTGTTGGGTCTGTTTCAAGCTTCTATCACAGCTCTTCCTGCAGTGGGGTAGATGTCCAGGGAAAGGGAGTCATTTTCCCAGACATCTCCTGTTCCATGCAGCTGGATCCAGTTTTGGCTGTGAGTTGGAAACAGCCCTCATGGTTTAGGAAGTGGTTCCTGTAAACCCAGAACAAGGCTAATTTCATGTTATTAGAGTTTTGGCTCTCAAAGCATTCGTTTCCTCCCTCTGCTTTCTGCTCAAACCCTGGCAAGGTTACTTCTTGTGCAAATCTGGGGAATCATTGAATCCTGCAAAACTGTCCCACTATTTGGCCAGGGTAATTCGGGTAGGACACTCCCCACTGTTTCTCTGAAATGTTTGCAGTGATTTTCAAAGGGCAGTTGACTTTTTCTAAATTTAAAATATATTTCTATGGAAACTGTGAGGCAAGAAGAATGATTTGAAAAAGTTTCATGCCTAATGGCAGACACGATAATGGTAGTAGACAGACATATTGTGGTGTGTGGGATACAGAGCCAGAGAATTCTAGAATGGTTTGGGTTGGATGGGACCTTAAAGATCTCCTAGTTCTACCCCCTGCCCATGGGCAGGGACACCTTCCACTGTACCAGGTTGCTCAAAGTTCAATCCAATCTGGCCTAAACACTTCCAGGGATGGGGTAGCCACAGCTTCTCTGGGCAACTTGTGCCAGGGCCTCACCACACTCACTGGGAAGAATTTCTTCCCAATATCTAATCTAAACCTACTCTTTTTTAGTTTGAAGCCATTCCCCCTCATCCTGTCGCTATAGTTCCTGACAAAGGAATATCATCAAGCAAACAATATCCCAATCATCCTAAACAGTTGAGCTGCAGGTGTGGGCAGGTGGAATCCAGTATTCCCTGCTCAGCCTGCATGCACCATCCCTTGCATGGTGCTCCCTGGGACCATGGGCAGTCACAGCCACTGGTGCTGGGAAATAACCTGGGCAAACTGGAACCAGGGAATTGAAACGGGATGTGATAAAAACACACGGAGGAGTAAAACCTGCACAGCTCAATTGGTGCAAACTGCAGCGTGCCCTTGTCTGGGCGCAGAGGTCGGCAGTGGTGCAGTGCTTCCACAGCAGTGCCTGCATGGAGGCTATTTCCGACTCCCATAAAAATCTTTATGTCTCTGTGATCAGGATTTGGGGATGCAAATTTGCTGTGTCAAAGGAAGATGCCGCTGTAAATGAATTAGTACAAGAAGAACTTATTTAAGAAGTGCTGACTCTGCACTCTCCCCTGTGCCCTCGCTTTTAAAACTGAAGCCTGGGTTTGCTGCTTGCTATGATCTATATTTAGATACTTATAAATGAAGTTTTGCAGTCACGTGGCTGCATTCTTGTACGGCCTCATGAAGCTGGTTTTTCACATTACAGAGATTTACACGTTTGCGTTTACATATTGCAGGTGTTTCCATAAAATCTCGGGGTAGCCACATTCAGGATGGCCTGAAAGAAAACTGAGAAGTGCTTAAAATGTTACTGAGCACCCTTAAAAACGTTGTGCTGGGGCAAAAGAGCGAAGTCACTGCACAAGCAAGGCAGTCACAGACAGGTAGGATTGATGGATGCAGGCTTTACAGGAGCACCTCCAACCAACAGAGGGTTGAGTCCTGCAAAGGGACAGCATCCCTTTCAGGATGTATCTGGTGTGATACTCCCAGTAAACTGCTGAGCCCCTAGCAGAATGTTTCAAAATGTCAGAGTGCTGCAGTGCTGAGCTCATGCTATGTAAGTGATAGCCTGATGAATTATGTGCTGTACACGCTACACACAAATCCTATCCCAACCAGCCCTAGAAGAGGAGATAGTACTCTTGTTGGTGTGCCCTCTGCTCCAGGAACCTTGCCAGGAGGACACACCATAATTCATACTCTGCTGATACTTTATAAAAGTTGCAGCCTGTACTTTGGCTGCTGTGCTGCTGACCCCAGCATCCATGTCACCCACCAGCCCCTCCAAGCCTCGTGGATGACTGCAGCTCCTTGCGTCTGTCCTGGGCAGGCTGATGTGTCTGTCAGCCCTCCGGCGGGCACACGCAGTGCAGGCAGGCAGTCCTGCCTTGCCTGGCCTCAGCACCATGTTCCACAAAAGGTCAGGGCTCTCTCTGATTTCAGGCTACCCCCAGCTTTGACCTTGTGGCTGCAGAAGTCTGCAGCTTGACCTAGAAAACAAATTGGGAACTCATAGGGTTTCTCCTTAGGCAAAGAATGCCTCCAGTCTCTGCTAAGTAGCAGCTACAGAAAGCAAGGTATTATCAGCACTTAATTTTATCCTGGTTTAGGGCTCACCATAAATCTGTAATGCAGCATCTTCCACGAGGCAGGGCCTGGGAAATAAGAGGTTTCCCAAGGGGAAGGTGCAGACTAACAGTATGGGATGACAGAGAAATTTCATAGTAAGTTAAAACACTCCCGAAACATTGAAGTGGAATGGCAGGAGTCTGGGGCAGAATGGTGAGAAAGAGTTTGTGGAGGAAGAGTGTTTTCTTCCACTCTCCATCCTTTTTTCCATGGTGGGCTGTAAGCCTGGCTTGAGGAAAACCCTGTTCAAACTCCATTCTCTGGACAGGGCAAGCCAAGGTCCAACACAGTGCTAGGTGGTCAACAAGCTGGGTAAACAGGGTTGGAAACACCTGGGCAGGTGGCTGCCCAGGGCAGCCCACCCAGAGGTGCCAGCGTGCCTTTTTTTGAGACTTTTGCCTTTTTTGGAGGCTTGTTGGGGAGCTAAAAATTCCCAATTTCCTGGGGCCACAGATCAGGCCGTGTGCTGGCCCAAAAGTAGGTCAAGAGTGACACCCTGTGGACAAGTTCCTCTTTTTCCTTAACCCTCCAGGTTTCTCTTCTGATGCTTTTCCTTTGCCTCTGACTTTAACCCCCCACTTCCAACCAGAGTTTCTCTTTCCCAACCCTCCTGCCCCAGCCCGCCTTGCACAGGGGTTGCCGCTGCGAGCCCCTTGAGGCGGTGGGACCGGAGCATCTCAAACTTTTTAAAAGTGCTGGGCTGAGGAGACGGGACCGAAATTCCCCGTTTCCTTTTGTTCTTCACTGCTTTCCCCCCTTTTAATATTCGATTTTCCCCTTTTTATACTGGTTTTCAGCCCTGCAGCTCAGCGAGGGGCGGTGGCTCCGGCCCCACCGCGCTCCCCCCGCTCCGCGGTCCGCAGCTGGAGCCGGGTGCGCTCCTGGGGCTCGTAAATCTACGGGCTGCTAGCAACATTTGGCAGCTATGAACCAGGGCTGTCTGTTAAGCCGGGAGAGAAACTGCATGGGCTTCCCTACAGCAACCTTCCGTGTCCTCCGCAGCTCCCCTAGGCGCCCCCCGGGGTGAGAATTCCTCCCTGAGCACAAAAACACGAAGTAAGCGTGTGGACAATACTCTCAGGCACGTGGTGTGACTCTTGGGGATGGTCCTGTGCAGGGTTAAAAGTTAGACTCGATGGTCCTTGTGAGTCCCTTCCAACCCAGCATATTCTGTGATTCTGGACACTATAATGGTCCCTTCCAAATCTTGGACCCATTGGAGTTGCACTGTGCTGTCCTGATGGTGTTATTCCCAAGGAACAAAATCTACTGTCCCGGAACAGGCTGATTGACACCAGCTGACGACCTGGAGAGGATACAGCTCTATTTTAAGCAACAAATAATTCAGTTTTATATTGTTGAGAAATTCCTCATCACTCATTTAATTACGCAGGTCTAAAAGAAACCATAATATTTTGGCACACCTGAGTGATGGGAGTGGGAAAAGAAGGGGGTGCCAAATCCTTCCAAGAGTAAGTCCTTTCTCACTCCTGGCAGTTTAACCCTGCCAAGTCTGCACAGAGTTATATATCCATATATCCAAAACTGAGACTGGACAGAGATTCCTGAATACCGGCAAAAGCAACAAATATGACAGCATTATTTTTTCCCCATTACATTTATATGCTGCCATTAACTCTGCTTTAGCTGGTATAGTATAGGGCTTTCAGAAAACATAACTTCAGCTGTACCAGCTACCATAGGCTTTTGCTGAGAGGAGCTGCAAACTTTGCCTGGACACTTACATAGATTCTCTGCCTTTTCCATTGTATCCAAAACCTGGAAGACAAAGAGGTGTTTTAGATCAATTTTTTTTTTTTTTTTTTGTAATGCCCTTATGCTGTTCTCAGCATTTTCTAGGCCTGAGCATGCATCTTGATCAGAGTAAAATGGAGAGATCAGGTCTCTTAGTCCAACTCTGGGATGCTGTAAAATAAGAATAAGTTTAAAAAAAAATTGGAGGAATGTTTTTTTTTTTTTATAACCATATTCATGACTTACCATGTGTCATACTCTAGTCCTTAAAATTAGGAGGCTGCACCTGAGCAGGCATCAAGAAATAAAAGTAGAAAAATTTCAAAAAAATCTGGCTTGTTCTGGGAACTTCCTAGTGAACATCAGAAGTGGGAAGATCCACCAAGGAAAGAATGTGGGACAAGAAGCTGCTGGTGGGTGAAGAGTAGGTTGATTGGTTGGTTAGTTGGGTTGACATCATCAAGCAAACAGTGGAGGTTGTGGTGATGCTGCTGAGCTGTGGAAAAGGGGGATTAGAGACCCCAGCATGAGCACATGAAGCCATGTACCATTTTCAAGATAAGGAAAGGATGAAACATTCCCTGCTCTTTTAGAAGAGCCAAGGCCACATCTTGGTGGGACACATTTCATCCCATGTCCTGCCTCCTTGGTTCAGGTAAGGCCACTCTGCCTTACAGAAAGGTTTCTTCTTGTGTCCCTTTGAGTCGTACTGCACAGTGGGACATGACAGCCATGTGAGGTGGGAGAGGTGATACAGTTCACCCCAGAGGTGCCTGCAATTCACAGGAAATTTATTGCATATAATCTTCATCATTATATTGGATGGTCTTGCTAAGGATATGCAGCCCCAAGTCCACCTTGCACCAGGAACTTGGGGGGAACTGTAGAACAACCCAACTGCAATAGCTATTGGCAGTTAGAAACAGGGTCAGGCCATAATGGCCCATTTCAGAATTTAAATTTGGTCTGCTTGAGGTAAATAAAATAACTGTGCTGCCTAGTTTTCAAAGGATCATTTACTTCTCTGGAAAGGAGAATATGCCTTTGGAAAGGGTACAGACATCTTTCAGGATGAAGGGCTCTGTGTGCAACAATCAAGTTTCTACCTTTTGATTAGGAAAGCTTTATAAAGAATTTCAATTCTGCATTACCAAACAAAGAAACTATACAAGCCCCAGATGAGATTTAAACAGTTTCCAAAAGATGTTAAAAAAGAGAAAAATAGTAGGCCACATGTTTTTTCTTATGTCTCTTGAGTGCGTTTATTCCAGACATCTGACATGCAATTCAAATTTCCAATAGTTTTAGGTAACCATGTCCAATTTAGAAACCACAGCCTTCAGCTAAGCCTACCTACCTCCCAAATCAATCCGGAAAACCAGAGCACTTGCTGATACTCTGTATTTTCAGACTTGCAGAGCTTCCTTATTTGTGTGCCATACATACTTGGGTTGAGCTTTCTGGCTCCATGCAATCCATTTAGATACATTTCATAGACCTGTAGTCAGTGGTCACAGTCAGATAAATTACAGCTCCTAATGGAGAGCCTGTTCGTGCTTTCAAAGAGTAAAACCGCTATAAAATTGATCTCCTCTTCTGAGGTGCCTTTGACGGTGGTTGTCGTACAGCAGTTCGGATGAGATGGAAGCAAAGGGCTCCCTGTGGATGAAGAACTAATGAGCTTTATTTCTGGCTCTGAGACTTGGGCTAGTTTCTTAACCTTTCTGTGCCTGAGCCTTCTTGCATCTCAGAAGTGGAGATTAAACAAGGTCTTCATGAGGGGCAAAGCCAATCCACAATGGAAATCCTGATTCCGATATGGGCAGATAATGTCCTGCTATGTGCCCTTCCTTAATTCCCTGCAAAAACCTCCTCGGTGAGGGCTTAATGATGTTCAAGAGGAGGCAGGTAATGCAAACGATGCATTAGGTGCTAGTTTCTGTGACACCTTTCTCAAGTCCCTAAAACCTGGGTCATCCAAACCCACAGACCCCAGTACAGACTGAGAGGCTGGCATCAAACATCCTCTTTTCCAGGGCCCCAAGGAAATAGTAGATGGTCAGGTGATACTTCCAAGAGAGTTTGGTTGAACCAGAATTATGGAGCAGGTTCTCTACTGCTAATCCTCAATGTCAGAAGAGACTTCAGCAGGCTTCAGCAGCCAGTCCTGTTCAGCTGTAAGTGGTCATCACTTTATCCCGTAATCTTTCATCTATCTTACCTATTTTTATCTTTCCAGTTCTCTTTCCAGTGGGAGCACTCATATGCCATAACAAACTCTGCTACCAAGGAAAATCCAGAATTTGAATCCAATTTATTGCTGTTAGTTTCTTTCCTAGGCATCATGAATCAGAGGGGGCACCCAGAGGTGGCAAAACACCTGTTCATCCACGATCTTTGACATCAGTGATTGGAGAAAAGGCCAATAGTGGAGCTGGTCCAGGTAGGATTTAGGGACTGGTAACATGGGAAAGCAAAGGGGAGGACTGGAGAAGTTTTGCTGTTCCTCACAGTTTTCCTAAGCATCTCCCCTATTCTCCTTCTTGCAGAGATTATCTGAGCAGAATCAATATTCTTTCTTAAAAATAAAAAGGAGTAAATAAAAGAATAGAATGAATTAAGACATTCTCAGCTGATGCCTTGTTTGGGGTGATATTTGTGACTTTCAAAACCAGCGGTGCTAATTGCCAGAGCCTCTTGACTTGAGAGGATTACCCTGATTTTAAGGACAGTGTCTGCAGAATGCAAGGTATTTTGAGCAGAAAACAAGTGGCCAGATTATGGTCCCCCAATGGAAACACAACAACAGGCTTTCTTCAGCCTCTTTTGCTATATATACCAGCACTGAGAAGTAAAGAGGGAAATGCTGAGTCTACTAAAAACTGTTCAGATTCTTGTGGATGCTTTGGAGGAGCTGGTATACAGTTTTGAGGCATTTCTTTCTGCTGGCAAATTAACAGCTTAGAAAAATTACAACAGGGGGAGGAAAAAAATGGAAATTCTATTAATGAAACAGAACAATGAAAATCAAAGCTAAAGATGGAAGGAACTGAGTGGGCCCCATCCAGTTCATTGCCTGCTAGGCTGGATTTCTGCCTGTAGTAATTTATGCCATAGCCTTGGAAGTGAAAACAGATTTCATTTACTACTGAACAGTACTACTCTGTGTAGATAGAGTTCATGGCCTCGCAGCGTTTCTGAGAAGGTATTGTGGGATTATTGCTCCCACTTTGCAGATGGGCCCTGTAATGCTGCTTGAATTCTTAAATTTAGGCTCTGGAAAGGGGGAATCTGAACTAGGACTCGAGTGTCTGAGGGCTGTCCTGATGCCACGTGGCCTGGCCACTGTAGGAAATGTTGAGATTTTAGAGGTCCAAGTTAAGACCCAGTTCATGGGTGCAAGGCTCTGCATGAAGATCATCTCTTGCCCCAGGGATTTCTCCCTCAAGGGTTTGATGGCAGAGCTGAACATAAGATGCTCTTCCAATAGGCAAAAATCAGCTTTCAACTTTAACTACACCTAAAGGGACAGAAGTAATCTGAAACTCTTGGCTTGCTTTTCCTTTTTCACTAGTCTGACTGGTACCAAGGAGAGCCCAAAGACACCTCCTGCCCTACCAACAAGCACCAAGACGTAGGATGGCGAGTCCCTGCTTGCTCACGTTGCCAACACTGCCACAGGAACATCCTTCCTCAGAGAAATCTGGCTGTGAAAAATGCACATGTTGTTTTGCAAAAAAGCAGAAAACAGGTAAAATTAGCATTTGGAGAAAAGTTCTTATGGAAGAAAAGTATATGTTTCACGAGAGCCAAATGAAAAAAAACCCCAACCCTCAAACCCAAGCTTGCAGAGTCTGCTGTAATTTATGATTTACCATGTGAATCTAACTATAGAACTTCATTTAGAAATTTTATAAAGACTGTAAATCTACAGTGAAGCGTTCTAGGGACAATCTGCTGGAAGAAACCCACTCATGCAGACTGACCTGTGGGAGAACCAGTTTGTCAAGGGCTTGATCCGAAGCCCACTGAAGACAATGGAAATGCTCTTGTTGACGTCAGTGGCCTTTAGATCAAAAAGCCCCCAAAGCCCAGCATGGAAAAATGAGTAGTAAGGAGAAGAAAACTGCTCTAATCAATAGATGCTGCTGGATGAAGGTCTTTAACAATAGTTTAATGGGCCACGATCAGCTCCTTTGGACACTTTTATTTGGTATTGTATGTATCTTATAATCTTTCTCCTGAAACTTTTAATGGAATTTATCTCACTAGAGAATTTGGGAGAACATCTGCTGCAAATGATGGGTAAAGGCATAAGCTGTTGTGGGTGGGGTGAGCCTCAGGAGGTTCACAGTTTGGGTTTGGCTTCTGCTTCAGATTCTTATCTGAACTATACAGATCTCCTGTGGCTGCAAAAATTGGACTGGAAATCACAAGAGTATGAGCCTTCTTGTGAGATTTCCAGCACTTTTCTTATGGTTTTGACTGAACACCAGATGTGGAAAAAAATATTTAACAAAACTGGATGCAGTTTTTTTTCATGTCTGGTTCTAAAAAGAGATGAAGGTTCAGGAATCTAATTTTATCCTTTCCAGTTTCACTCCTTAGTAAGATTCAGTTCTAGTAAAAAAAAAAAAAAAAAAAAAAAAAAAAAAAAAAAAAAAAAAAAAA